>NW_027395515.1:0-150765 GCF_047715705.1 Aspergillus ambiguus | reverse complement strand
GGTCGTAGAGGGCCGACTGCACGGCGGGGATGAGGGGGGTGCGGGGGGGGGGGACGGGGGGGGGGGGGGGGGGGGGGGGGGGGGGGGGGGGGGGGGGGGGGGGGTCGATTAAATGAATGGGAGAGGGTTGGTGTAGATGATTGTTAGTATGATGGTTGGATATAGAAGAATGTCACGTGCGCCTACCCGAAGCGGCTAGCGCGGACATAGCCGAGCCCACACGAAATGGAAGCAAAATTGATTGTTCCGTCCGTTCTGTCTAATCTTCGAGCCCGCCAAACGACCAACGACCACCCCGTCACCCGACAAGACTTCGACCTGTTCTTCTCCCCCTAGAGCAGTTCCATCCGCAATCATGGCCGACGCTCCCGTTACCCTGCGCACTCGCAAGTTCATCCGCAACCCCCTGCTTGCCCGCAAGCAGATGGTCGTGTAAGGAGCCCTTCGTTTTGTCGTTATGATGGGAAGATCGGGGGATAGGAGGTGGTTGTGAGGAGATGTGAGAGGCGAAAAGAGGAGGATTTCTGCTTTTTTTTCCTGCTCGAAATGAACTGCATGAGACATTCAGAAAACTGACGATCTACGCTCAGGGACGTCCTCCACCCCAACCGTGCCAACGTCTCCAAGGATGAACTCCGCGACAAGCTCGCCGACCTCTACAAGTCCAACAAGGAACAGGTCTCCGTCTTCGGCTTCCGCACGCAATACGGTGGTGGCAAGAGCACCGGCTTCGCCCTCATCTACGACTCCCAGGAGGCTCTGAAGAAGTTCGAGCCCCACTACCGTCTGGTTCGCATTGGGGCTGCCACCAAGATCGAGAAGGCTTCCCGCCAGCAGCGTATGTTTCCGTCCGACGAACGGGGCAAAGAAACCAGGCAGAGGGATGATCATGCTAACCCCTCGCAGGCAAGCAACGGAAGAACCGTTCCAAGAAGTTCCGCGGTGTCGCCAAGGTCAAGGGCCCCAAGAAGAGCAAGAACTAAACGCATTCACCTCCGCTCGGCGTATGATCTGGGTTGCGGTGATGTGGATGATGACGGGAATGGGGTGATGGTGGTTTGTTGTCTCTTTTTTTCTGCGGACTTTAGCGGCCGGGGAGAGGCCTATTTCCTGTTGTGTGTCTTCTCTCTCGGCCTGGATACAAAAATGGAATCGGACGACAACCCCCCTGTTCGGCGTATGATAGATTTTTTTGAAATCGGATCTGGGACATGACCTGTTTATTTTCTCTTCCCCTTTTTTGTTCGCTGACTTGTCCGCAATCTCGGTGATCGAACTATCTGTCATGCAGCGGGCCGCGAAGAAAAAAGACGACGCCATTCACCACCCTCCAAAAAGTGAGATACTGTATCCTGGCATCTTGCAGATAGGCATGGCTGGGCTGTTCGCATGGATCAAAATTCAATGTAATGTTTCTTTTTCTTTCTCACGGGAGGATAGCTCTGGAGGAACGTAGGATCCCGATCTCTCTCCTGTACCACTGCCTCCCTCCTTCCGATAGCTTCCAGAACCTCACCCACGAGAGTAGCATTACCTCGAGCATCGTGACACCTTCGGCACTCACTCGCCCATCGTCTCACAGCCCTGATGGCCAGGTCATTTCACCCTCTCCACTTGTAACCACACCCGGTACCCGGAGTGTCCTGCAGAGGTACCGCCAGCGGGCCCCGGTGGCCTGACTGCACGCCTGTCCGGTATCAGACTGGGGCATCTCGGGTTACGCATGCAAGACGGCCCATGGAGGCATCCGGGAGAGAGAGATTGGGTCAATCGAAGAGATGGTAGTGGTACACGGTCAACGTCTGGTTTGCTTCTGGTTGCCTTGTTGTGTCCTACCGCTTGGCGTGTTTATTCTCTCTGCTGGTAGACACTATCTGATTTGAATGGCATTGCATTTGGCTTGATTTGGACCTTTGGACCCCTGCATGGGTCCGTTTTTGGACTCCCTACTCCGTTCAAGACAGAAGACAAACCCCAGATGCACGGCAGTTGGACACCACCCTCCATCCCGAAGACCAACTCCAGACAAAGAACGCCCTCTACCTCCAGCCAGAGAGAAGCCCCAACGACAAAGAAAGCCAAACGAAACCGCCACCAAAGTAGGCCCTCAACGGCCGCCGCCGCCGCCGTCGCCGCCACAGTTCGACCCTGGAAGAAACATCCTAAATCGTCCTGGGCAACGGCCAACGTGTCTCTTCCCTACCCCAGTATTAGTGTAACAGGTTGTGTTGTCCGGTGCGTGGATTAAGGGGATACAGGAAAACGGCAGGATAAAATACCACCGAACAGGAACACAGGACAAAAGAAACGATAACATAAATCTAGAAACAGAATCAACCTCCCAACGGACAGCACATACCCACCCACGCGGAGTCCTCTGCAACCGGGCTAGAACCCCCCGGCGTTACTCAACGCAGAGGCCGGTGCTCGGTGCACCTCTGCGGCCTCGCGGAAATCGGACATGCCATCCGTGGGGAACGAATGTTCCGGGTGCTTTGGGCGCGTGTAGGGCAGTCCGTTGAGCAGGGTCGCGGCCGAGCCAGATTCGCCTGCGTCGGAGCATTTCTTCCCCTCCGTGCTGCTGTACCCGTAGATGTCCGATCCGTACTCGTTCAGCGCGAGCAGACGCCCGCCGCCATTCTCCCGCGAGAACGACGATCGCGACAGCCGCTCCTCGCCCGCTTCCACCCCGTCCAGCCCCGTAAACCCCCCACACGACGACACCGGCCCCAGGGGCATGTACCCAAACACCATCTCCTGCGTGTTGGACGGCACCGGCTTGGGGCGCATGCTGCCGGGACTCGTGCTGAACGCGCCACCTGGCCCCCCGTTGCCGCCGCTCTGCATGGCCCGCACGTTGCTTGAGACACCCCCCTTGCCACCCCAGTGCTGTCCTACCCTATAGTCCTGGGCGTGCGTCAGGCCGGCCACCGTCGTCTCAGGGGCGCCCGCGAACGCGCTGGGCCCGATCGGTTGCTGGTTCCGCGTCGTCGGTGTGGGTAGGGTCCGGTCTGCGCCCTGCGGTTCAGACAGCAGCGCCATGGACGGCACCAGTCCCGGATCGCCGCCTGTCGACGGCGTCCCCTGCCCCGGGAACATGTAGGCGTAGGCTGCCGATGGGCCCACCACCGACCCTTCGGCCGCTTCGTGATCGGCGAAGAGGCCCGGCCCGCTGGGGGGGCCTCTGCTCATGGCCATGCTCGGGCTCCAGACTTTCGCCCACGAGAGCCCGCAGTAGTCAGGAAGAACGCCCTGCGGCGTGCTCGGCATCATGTAGGCGGACGACGGCGAGGCGTAGGCGGCCGGCGAGTCGTCCTCGTAGCTGATCGCGTGGTCGACGAGCGGCGAGCGACTATACGACGGCTGCTGCTGCTGCTGCGGGTTGGTCGAGGAGAGGTCATATGAGGACGCCCGCGGATAGGGCGACTCGCGGAGTGCTTGGGAGCTCGCTGATAGGACTCGGGACTTGGGGGCCATCGATGGGGCGTACAAGCCGAGCCTGGTTGATTGAGATATTGCGTTCGGGGAGGGATAAGCCCATACGCCCACCTTGGTCTGCAACATGGATGAATTGACCTGTCCGGGATGGTTAGCAGGAGACGGTTCGGTGCGAGCAAGGCGCATACCCGGAGGAATTGGCAGTTGTGATTACCGGAGCTCCGGCAGTTTGAACAGCCCTGTCCGTCCCCGATATCACCGCTGCATTTGATCTTCCTCTTTCGACATCGATTGCACTGCGATGGTGAGCTCGTGTACGGTGGAAGGGAGGGCAGCCACTCACGGCAACCTGGATACGTCGCCGTGTCGAATTCCGGTTCTTGCCATCCAGCTCCGGCGTGGGACTGACACAGGGAAGGCCTCTCTCGCCGACATCTTGCGGGGCCTCCCCGCGGCCTGGATGCGCCATAGGAAGAGCATCCCGCTTCGATTGCTGGTCGAAACTGACCTCCTCGTCGGGGGTGTAGAAATGATGCGCCATTGCTGGGTCTATCAGCGGGGAAGTTACATCTGGTTCCTCATTCTGAGACTCACCTAAAGTCAAACCAGGTCCAAGAACTCTCGAGCAACTCGTTTCTCCAGGTCTTCAGGAACATAAAAAGCCTATGAGTCAGGGGTGACTTGTCTCCAGCATGTTCTGTCTACCTTTGGGTATTGAGAAAGGAACCGGATAGCGTGAGAGGGGTGTGTCTGAGTCGGAAGCAAGCACGGATTTAAGATCATGTATCAGTCCTCTTTGCTCGTCAGCTTCTTTTTCTTTTATTTTCTTTCCCTTTTTTTTTTTTTTTTGTAAAAAAAAAATCCGTCCTTTCTGGCGCCTTGAGAAAGGGACCCTTTCTACCGGTCAGGGCGTTGCTTAAAATGTCTTTTTCAGGCAATGGAAACCCCCTAAGCCATTTTGGCATTCGAAAAACGTTATCACTCTAATACTTGCTAATACTTGCCTTCGCTGTACTAGCGGGTGACCTGCAGTCTGCCGTGATGTATCCCATTCAGAGGACATGTAGGTTGGAGACCCCAGAACGCGCTGAGAGGAAGGCTGGATATCCATAATACCCCGGCGTTTTGCTAAAGACGTTCTGTTCCACAAAGCGTAACGTTGCACGAGGCCTCAACATGACAAGATAGTTAGCACGGCGAGCCACGCTTGGAACGAGGAGAATCGCTACTCCGTGTTCCAGCCAATTAAGCCGTTCAGATATTCCCTAACGCTCTGGGTGATTTGCCACAATGTCTGAATAATGGAGGATCCGTTGCGCTCTATGTCGACAGGCCCAGTGATCGAGTGCGCACCGAGACCAGTGTCAGGGTGGTGTCGATTGCTGAAGGGCGCGGATATGCCCGCCTTACGTTTGCACGAGCTTCCCCCCCATTAAGCATACCTATCTAGTGGTGAATTGGGTTGAATGGAAACAACTTAAAAAAAAAATGTTTGCCCCTGGACGGCGGTAGTAGATCGACGACGGGTTTAACTTCTTGCAATCTTCAGTGTCAAACAAACTCCTGGGAGAGGCCTGAACTCGGCCGTACTTTTGGCACGAGGTCTGGCACCCAAAAATGAAGAACCGCCCAACGATGATCGTCGACGTTTTTGGAGATTCAATCCCAAGATGCAAGAACGCACCCACCTTTCCCCTTGCAAACGGCGCCCGTCGATGATCTGACCCTGATGTTTCGGCAAGACTGGGAGGACGCCCGCCTCTCAGCTTCCAACGATCATTGACGCTTTTAGAATAGAGTATATTTTGACAAACCTAACGCACTGCACATGTGGCTTGGTTGCTAGGACTGAAGGGGGAAGGCCCTGAGCGTTAATGGGCCGGCATAAAACTTCTGTCCAAATTGCCGGGCTGGATCTGCATCTGTGCATCAGACTGCATGTCTCGATTTCAGTAATTCAATCTAGGGTAGGCGTTCCAGAAGGGGACGAGATCGATTGATGGGTCCCTGGGATGGAAGAGGGAAATTCCCGAATACAGTGGGAGAAAAATAATAACCATCATCATCAGAATAATAAAGACAGGCTATTATCTGCCAGAACACCAATCGGGCGGAGGGCAACGCCCTGATGACAGGGGGCATCTGGTATGCACAAAGGTCAGGGGTTTGGACGATTGTACCTGACGTAGCTGGCAGGACGGGATCAACTGTCACTGGCGCTCAAGCCAACAGAGTTTCGCCCTGAGAATGGTCATGATTGGAACAGTTTCATCCGTGGTCAGTTCTTTCAACGATGGCAGCAGCGCCAACAGAGATCGGATCCGACGATCGAAACGACGATCATGTTGGAGGAGCTTAAGGCTAGAACGCCATCGAAGGGGGAAAGAAAGAAAGAAGTGAACGAAAAAAGTATTTGTTGAAGAAGAGGGACCCTATAGAGCGGCGTGGAAAACACTCTTCTTTGCCAGCATCCCCTAATATAATGCTTGGCTGCGAAGGGCTTGGTATTGGGATTAGGGCCAGCCACAGGGGGCCAAGCGCCAGTGAAAATCGTCCATCCCCTCGTTGGCTGTGAGAGGGCACAGGTAGCATTGATTGAATGCCTACCACGTGTATGCCCAAAGCAGAAAAGAATCCCTTCCATCACGGTGCATCCTGTCACTGGGGAGTCCGTTGGGATGAGGCTGCAGGATACCGCCCGTTATCCTAACGCCTCTGTTGTGGAACTTGCAGAGCCAAAAAAGAATGGCCAGGAGGATGCTATACATGCGAGAGCTCAATTCGTTCCCATTGCTTAGCCTGAGGCTGTGCGAGGAGCCATGATCCGCCAAAGGGTCCCATCCAGTGGTCCGGAGGCACAAGAATCAGGTATCTTCTACCATTCTCATAGACGCAAAGTCGTCACGCCAACAAACAGCAAGGAATTAGCCAAATCCAGACTCCCTTTTCTGGTTTTTCACAACCAACAGGGTCGTCCGGAGGATATGCCGTTGGGTTCAGAAGCGTAATCGGTTACACGAAGGCGCCGGGTCCAGTTTTCCGAAAGAGTGTGATAAGCTCCTCGAAAGAGGCGTTGTCAGGTCTTGAGCACAACAGCAACCAAGATCGTCTTCGGCAACAGTGACGAAGTCGGAGGTTGTTGGCCAAGTCGGTTGGACATAACGTGTCTGAAAGCTTCAGCACAACGTAGTTGCATCCCGATATTTCTGCCATCTTGGTAGAATGACACGATCAACGTGAGAGGCCAAACTCAGGGATAGGCCATCTTTAACAAGGTAGGTTTGAGCCCCTTTTGACGGTTCCTGCGTGTGCCTGTCATATATTCACGTGACTTATTTTGATGGGTAAAACATCAGGCATTGGACATTGATCTGTGATGATGGTATGCAGCTGAGGAGACTTATCACGGCGGCAACAAGGCGTACAGGGAATTAGGTAGCTTTGCGGTACCTCCAGCGAGTATTTGGCTGGTAATCAGAAGAGGGAGCCGTGTATATAGACCTGAATGACCTGTAAAGAGCAAAATTCGGAAATAGTGCAGCTTCAGAGAGCCATGTCCCAGCTCTATCGTAGAAGACACTCGACACAGCAGTGTCAGGAATAACCGGCACTCAGGCATTGTTCTTCTGTTTATACTTGGTTAATAAGCAATTACGGCCGAGCGGTCTCACCGCCCGGCAGTATATTCGGCCTCGTCGCAAATCAATCAATCGATCAATCCACTGGACTCTACGCTCAGCCATCCTATTAGGGATTCGGTTTTTCCTTTTTCTCTTTCATCCTCCCCTGCGTTTATATTGGGACAATTATCCTCAACCTTGGTCGCATCATCTGCCGGCGCCTGTGCGAAACGCCATGAGCGTATTACTAGAAACCTCTCTAGGCGATATTGTCATTGACCTTCTGGTCGATGAATCTCCCAAAGCATGTGAGAAGTAAGTTTCCCTCTCTCCAGCGCGGCTTCCCGTGCTGGGGAGTAAGCGATGTCGCATGGCTGAACGAGAGACTAAGAATTTCATGTTCTACGGTTCTAGCTTCCTGAAGCTATGCAAAGTCAAGTATTACAACTTTTCGCCCGTCCATAGCGTCCAAAAGAATTTCACCTTCCAGACCGGCGATCCCCTGGGCCCTGACGCCCCCGAGAGCGACGGCGGCTCGTCAATATGGGGTCTCTTGGAAGGTCCCGCCAAGAGGACCTTCGCCCTGGAACACCCGCCCAAGTTGAAGCACGATGAACGCGGCACTGTCAGCATGGCCACGGTGCCGTCGCCAACCGATCCCGATCAGCGCATCGCAGCAAGTCAGTTCCTTATCACGCTGGGGGATAATCTGGACTACTTGGACGGCAAGGCGGTGATCTTCGGGAAGGTGGTCGAAGGATTTGATGTCCTTGAGAAGGTCAATGAAGCGTTCGTCGACGGTCGAGGTCGGCCACTGAAGGATATCCGTATCCGTCATACAGCCATCCTCGACGATCCGTTTGACGACCCCGAAGGCTTGGTGGAGCCGCCCGAAAGCCCTTTGCCGTCCAAGGCACAGTTGGCCACTGTGAGGATTGCCGACGATGAAGATCTGGATGACGACATGGACGAAGAGGCTATGGAAAAGCTCCGGAGGGAGCGGGAGGCGAGAGCGCAAGCGCTGACGCTGGAAATGGTGGGAGACCTTCCATTCGCCGAGGTCAAGCCGCCGGAAAACGTCTTGTTTGTCTGTAAACTGAACCCGGTCACGCAAGGTACGTACGTTGTCTCCAGAGCATTTACGTGACTACTAACCCGCATAGATGATGATCTCCACCTCATCTTTAGTCGCTTTGGGAAGATCCTCTCTTGCGAAGTCATCCGGGATAAGCGGACGGGGGACAGTTTACAATACGCCTTTATCGAGTTTGAGAACCAAAAGGACTGTGAACAAGCCTACTTCAAGATGCAAGGTGTCCTGATCGATGACCACCGAATCCATGTGGACTTCTCGCAAAGTGTAAGTTTGTCCGCTACGGCTGGTCAAGATAGAGTAGGTCTGACGGATCGCGCAGGTATCCAAGTTGTCCGACAGTTGGCGCAACGCTACAATCAGTAAGCGCAGTGGTCAGCGTGGCGGGTTTGGTGGCGTGGATAGTCTTGAGAGGAAGCGCCAATACCGGGCGTCCGACAACCCTCGTCAGCGGGACGATGACTACAGTATGGTGTTTGACAGGAGGGAATCGCGACGGAGTCCCGCGAGAAGCTCTGGTCGCGATCGAAGAGATAGTCGCAGTCCCCGACGCGATTCCTACCGGCGGCGATACAGCCGCAGTCCACGGAGAGACTCCTACCGGGACCGACGGCGGGATGATCGGGAGCGACGACGACGTTGAGATGGAGGGAGTGATCGTGCGGCATAAAAAGTATCCACAGCCGGACTGATTCAGCGGTGAAACCAGCCCCAAGACACCGCCCCACGGGCTCCTCGATGGCGCCCCCCGCTATGCACCCGCCTGGACGGCGTGATTGGCAGGCCGCATCTCAATGCGAGACTTTGGTGGTGGTCGACCTTGGGAACTCGCCATTCGGGCCTCCCTAATTATAGGAGGCGAACTGGTTTAGTGCTGGGCTGACCGGCTAAAAATAAATAAATAGCTAGCGATTGGAGTCGAGTGGAATGGGTTAGTTTAAGGGGAAGATCCTCCGCCCGATAAATACTGAGTGTAGCCAACTTTGGTTTGCCCTTGCAGCTTCACCCCGCGCGCCTTTCACCTTCTTCCCTTCTCTTCTCTCCTCCACCTTCTCTCCTCCCTCTACTGCAATCATCCAGCTTGTCTTCTATTCCTTGTATTTTGTATTCGTTAAGATACCCCCTTTCCTCATGGCTGCCGCTATTAAAGACACCGTCTCCAACCTCGTCGGGAAGATCTCGGGTGCCCCCGAATCCTCCCTCCGTCAACCCTCCCCCGAAGAATTCGAACAGCTGCAGAAGAAGTTCGTCGATGCCGGTCAAGGCCAGGTGTTCGCCTTTGTCGATGAATTGACTACCGTTCAGAAGACCGAGCTGTTCCATCAGCTCAACAATTTCGACCCCATCCGAATCAACGAACTCGCCGATAAGGCCCTCAACCCCGCCAAAGCCGATGAAGGCCCCGTGTCCCTCGAGCCCCTCCCCGAGGTGGCCACCGCCTCGATCTTGGATTCCGACCCGAAGGAATTGCAACAATGGTACGACGAGGGTCTTCAGTTGGTCGCGCAGAACAAGGTCGCCGTTGTCCTGATGGCCGGTGGTCAGGGAACCCGGCTGGGAAGCTCCGCCCCCAAGGGTTGCTTCGACATCGGGCTCCCCAGTCACAAGTCCCTCTTCCAGATCCAGGCGGAGCGCATCGCCAAGCTCCAGCTCCTGGCCAAGAAGTCCTCCGGCCAGGAGGCGGTCATCCCCTGGTACGTGATGACCAGTGGACCGACCCGCAAGCCGACGGAGGAGTTCTTCCAACAGCACAACTACTTTGGGCTACAGCCGAGCAATGTGTTCATCTTCGAGCAGGGGGTTCTACCCTGCATCTCGAACGAAGGCAAGATCCTGATGGAGACCAAGGCGAAGGTGCGTTGATATCTTCTTCAACCTAACAGCGTGGCTAACATCTGTTGTGTAGGCCGCGGTGGCTCCCGATGGAAACGGCGGCATCTACCAGGCACTCCTGACCTCCGGTGTACGGGAGGACATGCGGAAGCGCGGCATCGAGCACATCCACACCTACTGCGTGGATAACTGCCTGGTCAAGGTGGCGGACCCCGTCTTCATTGGCTTCGCGGCGTCGAAGAACGTGGACATTGCCACGAAGGTGGTGCGCAAGCGCAACGCCACCGAGTCCGTGGGTCTCATCCTGCAGAAGAACGGCAAGCCTGGCGTGGTTGAGTACTCCGAGATCGACCAGGAGACGGCGGAGGCCAAGGACCCCAAGCAGCCGGACGTGCTGAAGTTCCGGGCCGCCAACATTGTCAACCACTACTACTCGTTCCGGTTCTTCGAGTCGATCGAGAACTGGGCCCACCAGCTGCCGCACCACGTCGCGCGCAAGAAGATCCCCTGCATCAAGCCCGAGACCGGCGAGGCGTTCAAGCCCGAGAAGCCCAACGGCATCAAGCTGGAGCAGTTCGTCTTCGATGTGTTCCCGTTGACTCCGCTGGAGAAGTTCGCGTCGATCGAGGTGCGTCGGGAGGATGAGTTCTCGCCGCTGAAGAACGCCAAGGGGACGGGCGAGGACGACCAGGATACCAGCAAGCGGGACATCATGAAGCAGGGACAACGGTGGATTCAGGCCGCCGGGGGAGTGGTGGTGACTGAGGAGGAGGCGGTTGGCGTGGAAGTGTCGCCGTTGATCAGCTATGTAAGTTTTTGTCCGCCGTCTACGGGAGATGCATGGAGCTGACAATCCATTTACAGGGTGGAGAAGGACTGGAGTTCCTGCAGGGACGGGAGATCAAGGCGCCGGCGGTGATTGAGAAGGAAGAGTGAAGCAAGGCGAGATGGGCATTGTTTGATTGTGGATTAGCATAGCATTTGATATTGGTTGAACATACTATCTCTCGGACCCGTCATCGTGTAGGTATCTATAAGGTACTGTAGATGGGAGATGCCTCAGGCGGAACACGACCAATGCGGAAAAGGCCGGAACGAAACCGAAACGAGAAGGCGAGGGAAAGAAAACGGCTTAGCGTCATCGCTTGTTTCGTTCGATCCGGCTCGAGATTCTTTTTCTCCTCCGTTGTGGGTGTTTCGATCCCAGACTCTCTCTTCCTTCCGTCTGTTCTACCTCGACGCTGTGAGCTGTGTGGAGTGGTTGTAAGTGATTTTCTATTTTTCTTCGTTTTGTGTGTGTGCCCGGAATGGTCAGCACCTCGTTTCCCGTTTGGGGGTCGTTTCTTTGTCAGCCCACTTTTTTCCAGCATCCAGAGTGGCCGCTGTCACTCGATCGTTCCCCTCCAAGGTTCTCAAGCTGACCGTCCCAACAGCTCTATCGTCAAGGTGATCTGAAAGTTTATTGTTGGTTTCTGGAAGGGTGAGTCTGTCCTCAAGGTTGTCTGTGTTTTTCGGCCGCACGTCGGGCCTGGACCCTCGGAGTGGGCACTGCTGCATCCTTTCCGATATCATCGCTGCGGCCCGTCCACGGAGAATTTCTGAGCTTCTCGCTCGTCCCCATCCAGGGTCGAGCGGGGGTAACACTGAGGAATGAAGAACGGCATGCCGGATCGCATGGATGGGTGGGGTTTGGGGCGTCAGTGTCCACGCGGAGGAGCAGAACTGCGGCGATTATGACATGCACATGGTGGATGAATAGGAACGCTGACCATGGGATTCGCTCTCTTCAGTTTCGAATATCGACAAGATGCTGTTGTCTCGACGTGCTTGCTACAAGTGTGGTAACATTGGCCACTATGCGGGTTAGTCGTGGGAAAAAGAATGAGATTTGCGGTTGCACGGTTTGGACTGACGGGGTTGATGTAGAGGTCTGCTCTTCCTCTGAGCGTCTCTGCTACAACTGTATGTGGACTCGTCCTGGACATGTGTCAAAAGGGTTTATACTGATCGGATTGCTTCAATAGGCAAGCAGCCTGGTACGCACCAAATGCACCATAATCCACCAAATCCCGAGATCTAACCTGTCCATATAGGCCACGAATCCAGCAGCTGCCCGCGTCCTCGTACTACCGAGAGTAAGCGTCTTCATCTCCGGTTCTAGAAGCGTACACAAGGGCTCACCCGTTCTGTTCCAGCCAAGCAATGCTACAACTGCCAAGGACTAGGCCACGTTCAGGCCGATTGTCCCACGTTGCGTCTCAACGGGGCTAACGGCCGTTGCTACAACTGCAGCCAGCCCGGTCATCTTGCGGTACTTTCAATCCCCCGATCCCTTCCCCATCCTGATCTAGTTCTGGACATGAGGCTGACGGGTCCCCTGTTTCAGCGTAACTGCCCGGCTCCTGCCTCTGGTGTCGGCCGTGGTGCCGGTGCTCCTCGTGGCGGCTTCAACGGTGGCTTCCGCGGTGGATACGGCGGTTACCCTCGTGCCGCCACCTGCTACAAGTGCGGTGGCCCCAACCACTTTGCGCGCGACTGCCAGGCTCAGGCCATGAAGTGCTATGCCTGCGGCAAGCTGGGTCACATCTCTCGGGATTGCACTGCCCCCAACGGCGGACCCTTGAGCTCCGCTGGCAAGGTCTGCTACAAGTGCGCCCAGGCCGGCCACATCTCCCGGGATTGCCCTAACAACGAGGCTGTGGCCGCTCAACAGCCCGCTGAGGCCGCCGCTGCGGCCCCCGCCGCGGCTCCCGCGGCTCCTGCTGCCTCGGTTGCCGTCGAGGCTAGCGCTGAGGCTGCCCCCGTCGCGACTGCGGCTCCCACTACCGCTGTCGCGTAGAGGTCACCGCGTGGCCGTCCGCTAGTCCCCCCACTGACGACTCCGGGGTGGCAGCGTCTATCCTTTCTCCTGTTTTTGTATTAGGGTTCCTGTTCTCGTTTTCTTTATATCTCCGACCTCCGTCGGCATTCTTCTCCCATTGTTTCTTCCTTTGCATATATTACGCCCCCCACTGTTTCAGCACTTCGGCCCCGGCCTTTTTCTATTCATTATGTATACGACGAACAAAAGTTTCACGAAGTCTTAGGATCCCCATGGCTTGGATTCTATACATGGCTCAGGTTCTCATGATTGGCGTCTATTGTTCTCCTCGGGTATTCTATCTCATTTGAAGTATAGGTGCGGCAAAGACAAGGAGACGAGGCAGGCGAGGCGAGGGGTGAATCAAGCACAGGAGAGACAGACATTGGCGGACCGAAGCACAACTGCGTTGGTATGCAAGGGAAGAAGGCTTCGAGATGGTACGGATGAGATTGTTGGTGCTGAAGATTGGTAGCGATCGAAGGATCCAGGTGCGGTGGTTACCTCCTCATCTTTTCGTACTATATCCTCGTTATTACTTGTCGAATGGGAAGCAGAAAAAGAAAAAAGAAGAAAAGCGATATTGTTCCACCTTAATAGTTTAATTGGATCTAATGGTTTGGTTTGGTTATCTAGTGTAAGAGAATGGACGAATTCTTACTGTCGTGTTGTGTTCAGCCCGTGACTTGAGGTCGTTGTATAGACCGTCTTGTTTCTTGTTTCCCTTCTCTCCCTCTAACATCTGCCTTCTACATCACGCGTCAGCCACCATGCCGGCCTCCGACACAAGCGACGACTTCAATGATGAAGTACCCTGCTGTCCTCCTGCAGGTCTGGTCTTCGACTGACAGATGTGTACAGGCTTTCATCGTCGACATCGATAGCATCCAAGCCCACGGTACACCGTTCCCGTCACTCATCTGATCCAGTCTGACAAGTACAGGGATCGGTGCCGCCGACATCACCAAGCTGAAGGCGAATGGCTTCTACACCGTTGCAGTACCATCTCCCCGTTGCTCATCCACACGACATCTTCTAACGTACGGGGGCTAGTCGGTCCACGGCGCCACCCGCAAGACCCTCTTGAAGATCAAGGGCTTCAGCGAGGTGAAAGTCGAGAAGATCAAAGAGGCGATCCAAAAGTGCCTGGTAGGCAATCCTTCCAGCATCCCATCTCCGTCCGTCGCTCATCACCCAGCCCTCCGCTTCAGGGTTCATCACCGCCATGGAACTCTGCCACCAGCGCAAAAGAGTCGTCCGCATCTCCACCGGAAGCAAGCAGTTCGACTCCATCCTCGGAGGGTGAGCCTACCCAACCCTCCCCATCCCGTCCATCCCAGATTTAACCGCCTCCAGCGGCTTCCAGAGCATGAGCATCAGCGAGGTCTTCGGGGAGTTCCGTTGCGGCAAGACTCAGCTGTCGCATACCATGTCGGTCGTCGCGCAGCTCCCAAAGGACATGGGCGGCGCCGACGGCAAGGTGGCCTACATCGACACCGAGGGGACCTTCCGGCCCGAGCGCATTGCCCAGATCGCGGAACGCTTCAGCATGGATGCGGACACGGCCCAGGAGAATATCGCCTACGCACGGGCCCTGAACAGCGAGCACCAGCTGGAGTTGCTGAACACGCTCAGTCGCGAGTTTGCCGGCGGCGAGTTCCGTCTCCTCGTCATCGATAGCATCATGAATTGCTTCCGGGTTGATTACTGCGGGCGTGGAGAGCTGGCGGACCGCCAGCAGAAGCTGAATCAGTTCTTGATGAAACTCGCTCATATGGCGGAAGGTAGGCGTGCTCCGTTCTGGGGCCCGGGGTTTGGCGTGTGGCTGACGGCGGTAGAGTTCAATGTCTGTGTGCTTATGGTGGGTGCGGGTTGTTCTCGGTGCGTCGGGCGACGTCTCATGTTCGATAGACAAATCAGGTCCAGAGTGACCCCGGTGCGAGCGCGCTTTTTGCCGGCGCGGACGGCCGCAAGCCGGTCGGAGGTCATGTCCTGGCTCATGCGTCGACTACCCGGGTCCTTCTGCGGAAGGGTCGCGGTGATGAACGGGTGGCTAAGATCCAGGATTCGCCAGGTACGTTGCTCTAACGACGTGTGGTGGTGTTCTAACTGTGTAGACTGCCCTGAGAGGGAGGCGACCTACGTGATTACCAACGGGGGGATCAATGACCCGGATAAGGTGTAGATGGATTGATTGCATGGAGACTGTATGGACTGTATGAGGTATGTGGAAGGCATGTATGAAGTTGTGCAGTAAGTAGTGATGAGGATACTCCGGGGATGTACAAAGTAGTATGTAGTCGGCGAGCGTTCCGTCTCCGCTAAAATTTCCCGCTAACCAAACCTCAAATATATTTTTTTCCTCCAACACCAACACCAACACTCTTCCCATTCCCTCTCTCTACACCCCGCAAACAAACACAAACACAATGAAAAAAGACACCCTCGAAATAGCAGGCTACACAGTCCTGCCCATCCACCTCCCGGAAACCCGCACCTATGCCACGCCCGCAACGCACTACCTCTACCTGCGGGCTCACGAACCGCGCATCCCGGACGCCGACACGCCGCGCTCGCTCTTCGTCGTGAACATCCCCATCGACACGACGGAAACGCACCTGCGCCACCTCTTCGGCGCCCAGCTCGCCAGCGGCCGCGTCGAGCGCGTCGACTTCGAAGCCCTCCCGACAAAACCCAAGGGCGGCAGGGCCCTCGCCACCGCCATCCCCACAACCGCTAACGTCGCCAAATCCAAGAAGCGCAAGCGCGTCACCGCCGATGACCTCCAGGCCCAGCTGGATGACCTCACCCTGCCGCCCACCTGGGACCGCGCGCTGCACAAGTCTGGCGCGCGCGCTGTCGTCGTCTTCGTCGACCGGCCGAGCATGGAGGCTAGTCTGAAGGCTGCCGCGACGGCAGCGGCAAAGCAGAAGAAGGCGTCCGCGAAGAAGACGCCCGCGCTGGTCTGGGGCGAGGGACTGGAGGACCGGCTGCCCCCGCTGGGGCTGGAGCGGTACATGGCGCATGACCGGGCGCGGTACCCGGCGCGGGCGGAGCTGCTGGGCACGGTGAACGAGTACATGACGGTGTTTGGACAGGTGGCGGAGGCGCGTCGGCGGGAGGAGGCGCGGCGGGCGCAGGAGCCCGACGAGGATGGGTTCATTACGGTGACGAGTGGGCCGAAGTTGACGGGGGCGGCGCATGAGGAGGAGGCGCGCGCTCTGGTCGAGAAGCAGAAGGCGAAGGCTCAGGGATTGGAGGACTTTTACCGGTTCCAGTCGCGGGAGAAGCGGAAGGAGAGACAGAATGAGCTGCTGAGGCGGTTTGATGAGGATAAGAGGAAGTTGGAGGAGTTGAAGAGACGGAAGGGGAAGATTCGGGTGAGTCTCTCGCTCCCTTTTCTTTTGTGTTTTGTTTCTTTTCTGCATTTTGGTTTTGACTACGGATGATACTGATGATGGTCTAGCCTGAGTGATTTTGGTTTCTTAAGCGTGGCGTTGGGTGGGAAAAGTTCTGCATCTGGGTGTTGGGTATGTGAGTTTCACGATTCCTTTTTGCTGTATTCCGTCCGTCTGTCTATGATGAGTCCGCTGGGGCCAGAGGAGCAAGACTCGCTCGTCGATGTCTGCCATGCCTGCAAACACCAGCGTTTTTTTCTATATCTTCTCACCTTCTGATGCTGTTGTCGTTTTGTGGTTGTCGGTCTGGGTATACTGGTGTACGGCTCGCTGATGGATCTGCAGGATATAGAAATAGATAGTGAATTCCAATATTTGACGATATCCAGAGTACCGTACCTATCTATCTATAGGTACC
The DNA here is from genome assembly GCF_047715705.1 of Aspergillus ambiguus. Taxonomy (NCBI): domain Eukaryota; kingdom Fungi; phylum Ascomycota; class Eurotiomycetes; order Eurotiales; family Aspergillaceae; genus Aspergillus; species Aspergillus ambiguus. Next base: position 134,105 of record NW_027395515.1, on the reverse strand, counting down.
TATTTAAGGTACTGAGGTGGTGGTAGTGCTTTTATGTATGCACGGACCACGGCTTGGCATGACATCTTCGGTGGCTGCACTCAAGCCACTCCCACTATGCACCTCCATACATGACCGGGTAATCTCACGATATCAAGATACCTGTCTACTTAAATACGAAGTCTACAAAATGGCCTCTGCCACAGACCCCCCAGGGGGAGGCTTCATCCAACCATCCCTCCCATCTCCAGCTCCCACAGCTTCCACAGTGACCCCCTCTCTGCTCCCCACGCCGCGAACTCACCCGCTCCGGCCGGGGTCCATGAAGGAGACGACAGTGATCAACCACATCGACCAAACGCTCCTAGCGATCAACCGGCGCCATGCCAAGAAGTTCAGCAGCGCCTTTGACGACCAGAGCCCGTCCGCGTCGGAGCGCGGGTACGAGAGCTTCAAGGAGGTCGTGAAGGACCTCGAGGGGCTGGTGGATGTGCTGTGGGTGAGCGGAACGCGTACGTACCGTCTTGGTTTGTTGCATCGAAATTATGTGCGCGCGCGTGCGTGTGTCGACCTGTCTAACCGTATGTGTGTTTAGCGTCCCTGCAAATCCCGTACCTGATCTCCTTGGCCGTGCTGGTGAACTCGTATCTCCCCGAGTATCCGTTCTCACCCAGGGCGACGTTCCGGCTACTGCGGAAGCTGGACTCGGTGTTCACGGCGCTGCTGACGGGCGAGGACGCCGAGACGGGCTTGCCGCTGCCGGGGTTTGAGCACCGGCGGCAGGTCGTCTCGATGACGGAGAAGGTGCGGATCAAGAGCATTGCGGAGTCGTGTCGGGTGGCGGTCGTGGAGGCGCGCGAGCAGGTCGATGAGCCCGGGGAGGGGGGGGATGAGGATAGCTCGGAGGACGAGGACGAGGACGACGAGGACGAGGTGTTTGCGTCGGATGAGTATGTCGGGGCGCCCGGGCGGTGGGAGATGGAGGCGGCGCGGGTGTACGAGAAGACGATCCAGTTGCTGGGGGATGAGCTGGGGAAGGCGGGGGATTTCTGCGATGATAATATGGCTACTGGGGAGGGTTGTTCGTAGGCGGCGTGTGGTCTTGTCTGAGGGTGATCTGATGTTCTACTTGGAGTATATAGTGGAAGGTATAGTGGATTGTTGGTTCAGAAGACAATCTCACGTGACTGATAGGCGATGGAGGTTCCGTTTCCTTCTAGATCAACACGAGCCGAACGCGAACAAGAAAAAATCTGCCCGGAGTGGAGCAGAGGGGTGACGGATTGATCAGGCTCGTGCTTACAGTTGGTCAGGTACCGCCGAGTGGACTCGACTCGGGATTCATTAGTAGATACAGTCCACAATTTGATAGGGCGCAAGGGCGTTTTTTCGGTTTCCCACATCCGCCGTAGGGCACGGCACAAATACCTCAATACCTGCAGAGTGTGGTGGGCGGCGGATCCATGGTTCGTGATGTTTGACATGGTATTAGGTATTATGGGGTTGAGGTACCCCGAATACACAATACAGAACGAGTTGAATGCCTGCAAGGGACAGACTCTGGGGTGTTTGGCGTACCGACGAGCGGATACTCTACTGTGTACAATTCCTGTCGGTAACATGCCTGTCCATCGGCTGAGATGAGGACGCAAGGAAGACGAGGGGGATTGGGATGGTTATTGCGATGGACATGGGCGCAGAGGATGGTTTATCCCTTGCTCATGCCGCCCTCGATTGTTTACATCCCATCGTGGGAGGTGTTGTCGGCGTCCAACGGAGCGTTGGACATACGAGAAGCCGAGTCCGCTAGGGCGAGCCAGCACAAATCAATGAGGGCGACGGAGCAAGCAAGGTTGGCTGGCTGATCGCGACGCGGATACGCGTCCATCGGAGGGAACGTTCAGTCCACATCCGACGATGACGGGTCTTCGATGACGGGGTCTTCTGCATGTCCCGTTGACATTTTCATCTCACGAGGAGGGAGTCCGGGCAGGCTCGTGGGATTTTTCTCCGGAGGCAGTCGACAGAAGAATTGGGCGAGAATCCTTCAGCCGGACTGCGAGCAAGAGAAAATCCCACCCACGCCGGTTCAGGCCTTCCAGCCAATGATGAGGATACTGGCCGGGATTCCATGGTTCTGGGAGGAAGTGGAGTCGGTGTTAGTCCCAGCTTGGGCTTCTTTTTTTGTTCATTGGGGCTGAGCTGGTGAGGATGTTCTGTTTGCCCTGTTCTTTCGTACCTAGGTACTTAGGTAAGTACCTACGTACTGGATATACTGGAGAGGTAGTGTTGCCACTGTACCTACCTAGATAGGTACCTAGTAGACACGTACTTACAGGTCCCTCGTCGGTCCTACTAACACTCCCAAGTGAGTTGGTCCAGGTGGTACGTATGTACCATACGAGTAAAGGTACAGGATGAGTCCACCGAATTCCCCCTTGCTGGACTCAAGCCCATGGATCCGGGACACATCGGTGGGCCGTTCAGCTTGCAGATGTCGGGAGGTTCTATTTTACAGTTTTTTTTCGTTCGGTTGGAGGGTGGGCTCAGCAGCGGGCTGAGGCTGGCGGAGATCCAAGGAACCTAGAGGCGAGGATGCAAACGGCAAAGGATCGACGATGAGAATCGATGATAGAGAAGTAAGGTCGGGATCCTTGCTGGAACTGGTCTTAGTCTCTAGGGACTGTGTCGAGTACTTAGTAGTTCCCATACCGACGAGTAGTAAGTGATGTGTAGGGGATGTAGGTTCAGAGTATCTTGGATGGTGATGACCCGATCTGCTTCAGATCTCGGACGGTTCGACCGGTCAGCGGGTGACACTCTACTGGGTATTTCGGACCAGAATATCATGAAATATATCATCAACCTAGTAGAATACCTTTTAGAATATTTTAGAATAGAGAAGATACCTAGCTAAGTCCTGTCGAATTGGAAATGAAGCATAATACCATACCATACCATACGACGAACCACCCTGGGGCGGCCCTTGGTCGGCCCTAGTCGCGTCGCTCCATATTATTCCCTCTGCTCTCCAGTCACTTTGCGCTCCCCCCTCCATCATCTCGTCCATTCTCGCCCTGCTGCCCCTCTTCTCTCTCTTCTCTCTTCCTCTTCCTCTCTTCTCTTCCTCTCTCCTCTCTTCTCTCTTCTCTCTTCTCTCTCCCTTCCTCCTACCTTTCCTTCCCTTCCCTTGTTTGGTCGGACCCTCGGAGTCAGTCAGTTCTTCTGTCTCTCTTCCTTTTCGCTTGTTTCGTCTTTTTTATCTTTTTTTTTTCCTCTTCCTCCAACGAGTTTCTCTCCAGCTTCTGTCGGCTTTCTCGTTCCTCTTCTCACGCCTAACGCTTCCTACTTTTTTTTTGCGCCACGCCAAAGCAACGCATCTCCTTGGTTCTTTTCCTTTCGTCGGAGAAAATCGATTTCCCTTGATCTTCTGGTAAGCTCTTTTTCGCTCCTCTCCCGCTTCTCTCCCAACCCTTGGATCCCACCAACCCAATCCCTCATCCCTGTTCCATCCCTTCGCCTGTCGTCGACTCGGAGACAATTCTATCTATCCCTCTATCCGTCTGGGAATGCGCCGGACTTGCCGGGCTCCCACGTCCCGTCTGTCGGCGCATCCCCATTGACCTGGACGGCCTTCATCCAACTCCCCGCATCGACCCAACTCACGAGAGACGGTCGCAAATCGACAGCGTCCTCATCGACCGACCCGGGAGGAATGCACGGCGTGGCGGATGATCGAACACCCGCTCGTCCGCCGGGAGTCGGTCGCAAGCGGTGCGAACAGACCACCAATCTCGACGCATGCGGCTGGGAAGGCGGTGGACTAGCATCTTCTCCAGTCTCGACCTCTCGCCGCAAAAGGGAACAACAGCAGATCGCCGCTTCTCGCCCCGGCGTCCCAGGCCTAATCTCCGTCCGGACCAGCGTCCCCGTCATTTCGACGACGTGGAATACCGGATCCTTCGTCACATCTCCTTCAATGATTCCGCTCAAAAGACCGTCTCTTTCCTCTCCGACCTCCTCGCAACTTGGACATTTCTCAACTTCCCATTCCGTTGCTCCGACCATGCGACCATTGCATTCCTTTCAATGACTTCGGTTGACCTTGCTTTCTCTAGGGAGCGAATCCTTAGGACACTGCCCAGCTCTCCACGATCTACGCTGTTCTTTCCTTGACGACTCCCACGAGATCCCTGTCGCGCAGCCCGCTTCGACATAGAAAAGTTTGTTTCCTTGGGGTTTCTGCTCATTGAACTGCAATTTAAGGTCCGCGCCCATCTCCCTGCTCCCGCTCTTGGTTCGATACTGACCGCCGCCGCCAGATATCCGCCGTTGTAGTTATTCTTACAAACACCGTCACGTCAACATGTCTTTCCAGAACTTCGATTCCTTCGCCAATGCTCCCGCTCCCGCCGCGGATGCGGCTGCCGCCGCCGCCCCGGCCGATACCACCATGACCGGTCAGGCCGAGCCCGCTCCCTTCCAGGCCCCCGCTCCCGGTGAGCCCTCCGCGGCTCCCGTTCCCCAGCAGGGCAACGAGGGCAAGACCACTCTCTGGATGGGTGAGCTCGAGCCCTGGATCGACGAGAACTTTGTGCGCAACTTGTGGTTCCAGATGGGTGAGCAGGTCAACGTGAAGATGATCCGTGACAAGTTCTCTGGGTGAGTATACCATTTCCCGCCCCATTCCCCCCTCCCGTGGCGATCCTAATGATGGTAGTAGGAGCAACGCCGGCTATTGCTTCGTGGATTTCTCCTCCCCCGCTGCCGCGGCCAAGGCTCTGTCCCTCAACGGTACCCCCATGCCCAACACCAACCGTCTCTTCAAGCTGAACTGGGCGACTGGTGGCGGCCTGGCTGACCGCAGGTGAGTCGGCCATTCCCTCTACCCTTTCATCATCCCCCGTACTAAGAAACCCCTCCCCAGCCGTGACGACCGTGGCCCCGAGTACTCCATCTTCGTCGGTGACCTGGGTCCCGAGGTGAACGAATATGTTCTGGTCTCTCTCTTCCAGAGTCGGTTCCCCTCTTGCAAGTCCGCCAAGATCATGACCGACCCCATCAGCGGCATGTCTCGCGGCTACGGTTTCGTCCGCTTCTCCGACGAGAACGACCAGCAGCGGGCCCTCAGCGAAATGCAGGGCGTCTACTGTGGCAACCGTCCCATGCGTATCTCGACCGCCACCCCCAAGAACAAGGGTCCCGGTGTTGTCCCCGGTGCCATGGGTATGCCCGCCGGGCCGGGCATGTACCCCCCCATGGGTGCTCCCCCCATGGGCTTCTACGGGGCTCCTCAGCCCATGAACCAGTTCACCGATCCCAACAACACCACCGTCTTCGTTGGCGGTCTCTCCGGCTACGTCACCGAGGATGAGCTCCGCTCCTTCTTCCAGGGATTCGGCGAGATCACCTACGTCAAGATCCCCCCTGGCAAGGGCTGCGGTTTCGTCCAGTTCGTCCAGCGCCACGCGGCTGAGATGGCCATCAACCAGATGCAGGGGTACCCCATTGGCAACTCGCGCGTCCGCCTGAGCTGGGGTCGTTCGCAGAACAACTCCGGCCCCGCTGGGAGCCCCTATCGCCCTGCCCCTCCCCCGCCTCCCATGTACCCCTCGATGGGCATGCCTCCTGCCCACCAGTACGGCGGTTTCGCGCCCATGAAGGTTGGTTCCCCCGACAACACCGCTTGAATTCCTGTAGCCGCCGCGGGTGAATTTCGGTCTTGTTAACGGAAAACTTCCAGTAAAAAAAAAGCGTTCCTTTTTTTGAAAGCAACAGCAGGAGTTTTTGCGTCCTTTCAATGATGGGTCTTTTGTGTCATAACAAGTCTGCTATTTATTTCTGCGAAAGTTCCCCTCTATAGCTCTTGATGGGCATTTCCTCCTGTGTTACGTACTTCATTACATATGAGCGCTTTCAGCCAGATCCGAGCCCTGTTCACCAGTTTGACGGTTTTCCTTGTCTCCCCTTTTCCCTTGGTTCCTGTGATTCTCTTTCAATCTGCTTCTCCCCTCTGTTTTGCCGTTCGACTCTTCTCTTTCTACTTTCATGACGTTTCCGGCCATAGGTCGTTTATGCGTATGCCATTCAATCGGATTTATGCGCGTCCATTTTCCCCCTTTATACCTGGGCAGGCATTTTGCGAAAAGTTCCTCTTGAATCTTTCTGATGAAGCAATCAAATTGAATTGTATTCCGCTCTTGAGGAGGTTGCGTCATGCTTGTTGCTAGACTGGTGGCCTGTACAACACTTGTTTCCCTTCGCCTTCGGTTTCTCCGTTTCTTCTGCGACGTGATGCTTTCTCCTTCGTTCTTCGGAGATGACTTGCATGGGTGGTGGTCTGTCGAGTTGATTAGGACCGGATTTGGGCGTTTGTCGTATTCCATTCCTTTCGTAACCTGGGCTTTCATGTTGTCTCCGCCAGGGAGGATACCCTTGTCGCCTGCATGCATCTCGATCTCGGAAGTTCTTCCTGTCGTCCCTTTTGTCTTGTTTCTCACGGATGATTCCCCCCTCGCTACGCCGCGAGCCTCTTGCCTTCGTTCTTCACCTTTGCCGGCGACTGATTCTCGTTGGATTCTCGTTGGACGGGAGATAGTGCAAATGACGAGCATCACGTTGTGATTCTACCGGTGTACAGGTTTTTCTTCTTCTCTTTTCTTTCATTTCCTATCTTTTGTTTCCCTCTGGGACCGTCATGGTCGGCCATCTAGCGTCTGGATACATAGGGTGAAGAAGACATCATGATTGTGCTGGTCCTTCCGTCGTAGATCCGCTGTCTGTGTGTCGTGCCTTCCGCTTCAGGAACCAGTTAAGCAACATCAACATCACCGTCAGCCATCTTTCTTTCTCTCTCTCTCTCTCTCTCTCTCTTCCCTTCTTATTCTTCTCCCATCTCATTCGAATCCGGTATCTACTAACTCCCTTCTTCGTACCGCATATTACCTCCCGTGACACATCAGACAGAATGCGCTACGAGGATTGGGATGTGCTCCTGTTCCCCGAGGACTCCAAAGTTCCCATCCAGGAGTTCAAGACGCAATGCTTTGTGACCGAAGACCGAGGTACGCTGAAGCTGGACACTGGGAGTCAGAGCAGAGAAGACGCCCCTAACTCACCCTCATTATAGAATCGCCTTATCTCTATAGTCCTGCCTTCACCGCGACTCTCTCCTACTACCCACCGCAAGGGAATGTGGGCCGTTTACCAATCCTCACCACCTTTATCCCGAGCATTCCCCTTCACAGCCCCTTCCGGGTGTCCGTTCACACGTGGGAAAAGCCCGGACCGAGCCGTCTGATGCAGAACCTCCTCCAACCGGAGGATGCACTGCTGTTTGAGGTTCGCGTCCTCATCGATGGCGAATGTGTTGCGTAAGTTCTTGCGTCTGTCCTGAGACGGAGAGGCCTGCAGCTAATGTCCGTCGTCCGGTCTAGAGGAAGCGTTTTCAGTCAGAGGACAAGTTGGCCCCATGTCATAGGTAAGTGATACGATCCATATGTGAACCTCTACCAGTGAACCGATTGACTGACGGTCTTGATCCAGAACTGAGCTCTAGTGCGTTCTCTCTCCTCTCGCGCGTCTCCTGAGCTAACGTCGACTTCTTAGATATCGACAGAAGGGGTAATCAAGATAACCTTCGTTTCCCCCAATTCCACCAGGACCTTCTAGAGCAACGGCACTGGGACGCCGGGGACCAATACGGACGGATTCGAGTTGTCATCTCGGAGGGCTTCGCTCGACTCCATCGGTCTCCGCCGTTCGAGAGGGTTAGAGATCTTATCGCGTTTTCTTTCCAGCACGCTCCCCTTTGTCAGTATCCATTCTTGTCACTTCTACCCTACGGATAGGGTGCTGACTGGAACAAGCCGTTTTAGAAACCTCCGGGATTGCATGGCCCAACCCTGCCATGTGGACCCGTAATTCTTTTCTTTCCAAACATGCCCCGGCACATAACCCGACTGACTCGGAAGATACCCATGCTCACTCACCTGCTCAACGTGACACCCGAGAGCCGTTTATCGGGGGCAGCCCTCTGGCCAAATCGACGAGCCTCAGCACCTGGGGTCCTGGGAGGTATCAAGGGCATTGTCAGGCGCCACAATATCTTCCATGGCAGGGACCCCCCAGTCTACCATACTCGGCTGCCCCGGAGTCATGCATGCCCGATCCCTTTATTGACCGGTCTGCTCTTGACCTATCCGTACATCGTCGCGTGGCCCAGCCGTCTTGTGAGGATATTACTATGCGAGACTACAGTGCCGTCTCCTCCACCAGTCGTTCTAACTCCACCACGGCTGGGGGAAGCTATGTCCATAGCAAGCATCCTAGCTTCGAGGGAGTATGGCCCGGTCTACCCGAAGCGGCGAGACTCCCCAGGCCGCTTTCCTACAGCACCCATGCTCAGGCAACCACGGTTGGCTCCCTCCCCGCTGGTACGAAGCCATCTGCAGCTGCAGAGGCTCGGTCAGCATCATACGCAAAGAGCAGCGGCCGTAATGCTTCTCTGAAAGAGGTCCCACCATCCCGTACAAGGGAAACGTCTGGTTCGAGCGCCCAGCCTTCTGTTCCCGATACTTCCGGACATGACGGGACAGTCTCCAACAGACGCAGGGTCAGTCCGAGCGTGAACATAAGAAGTCGGAAGGAAAGGAGGTCCCATGACCACAAGGAAAATGGGTCAGCTCCGGAGACACCTCACCGAGAGAGCCAAAAAACCACCCCGTCCAGATCAGATCGACTGACCAGCCAAAACTCGGTGGCGCTCAGCGATACGGATGGGAATGCTTCGGTACGGAAAAACAATAGCATTACGGTGAAAGTACCGGCTTTGCTCTCTCCGGCGCAGGATCTGGCCGAGATCCAGGACTTGGTAGAGCAGGCGGGTCTGGAGGAGTTACTCGGTTCGAAAACACTGGCCAACTCCATTGTCGAAGTGGCTGAAATTGATTGAACTGCTATTGTTACCTCTCGCGAGCCGCAGACTGCTGTTGTGCCGTATTTGCCTTGTTCCAAACGATGTTTTCTACTTGCTATGTTCACTCGTTTGGTCATATATCATTAGATGTAGCTTCACTACGTTAATCCTGTCGCTATCGATGCTGTCTGGGGCTTAGAGATTCCTGCATGCTTCTCTGTAGTGATCACTAAATCGAGTGTTTGTTGGCTGCATGCGACTTCCTCTTTTGTATATCACTTATTTCTCTCCCTTCTCACTCTCATCCACCTCGTCCCTCTTCCTCTCCCTCTCCTCACTCCTCACTCCTCCATCCCTTCACCATGGTGACCTCGCCAAAGATCGGGTTTCCCTCAACCCCCAAGGCTAAGCCTCTGTCCCTGATTAAACCAGGCAGTTGTCCGGCTGGCTTCACCAAGTGGTCCAACATCGTGTCTCCGTTTCGCACCCTCGTGGCACAACACTCGCACCCTTCACCATTCAAAGCGGCCCGATTTCGCGCCATGCCCCCCACGTCTCCTCCATCAGGCGAGGTTACCCCTTCTAGGAACAGTCCCTCCGGTCCTAACTTTGCCGTACGACTCACAGGGCCTCTCGTTGCAAGCTCCTCTAGAACGGGTGACGAGCAGGAGATCCCGGTGAAAAGAGAGCCAGAGACAGACGATGACGCAGCCAGCATCAGAGAAGATCCCGACTCTCTAGAAGAAGGTGAAGTGAGAGAATCTCCCATGCTCGCCTCTCTTCCTCCTCAGGTATACGCCCGCACGTCTACCCTTCGCTGATTCCTGTCCTGACCCGTTCTCTTCTAACAAAGCAGACTGTGCGCCTCGGCTCGATCGATCTGAACACCCTCCACGAGAACCTGGTGCTCCTATACTTCGGCGTGCTCGCTATCCAGAATTTCTTACTGCCCAGGTTCCAATACAGTCTCGTCGGAAGGAGAGATCTCTGGGGTGTAAAGTTGACGGTGTACGGCCACACGATCCTGGCGAGACCGGCCCACACCTCCCAGATGGAGGCGAAAGTTGAAGTCTGTCGCGCAGCTCTGCAGCGATTAAGTGCCGAGAACCTCCGCTGGATCGTGCCCCGAGAGCCCACAGTCGATGGCACCGAGGAGGACACCTTTGACTGGGTGAGCCTCCTGCACAGTAAGTTGCATCAACCTGAATATATGCGTCTTTTTCCCTTCTGACGATTCTCACACAACAGACCACTGCGTCCACAACGGCCTGCCCCTGCCCACGTACACGAAGTGCGTCTACGACGGCGACGGGTATTGCTTCGAGATCGAGCTCCAGGGGGCAACATATTCCGGGCCTGTGCGGCATTACAGAGATGATCGTGGAGCGAGGAACTCAGCCGCCCACAGAACGCTGCACGCTCTGCTGGTCTTCGGGAACGGCGACGACTCTTACATCTCCGGACCTGCCACTCTCGCCAAGTTCTACGAAGATCTACTCCCTGAGGTCTCGCGAGCCGCGACATCGAGATCCTCCACCACCCTCCCAGCTCCACGTCACGGCACCTCAGACACGGACCTCAGCACTGACCGAGCCCGGAAAAGACGCAAACGAGAGAGCCACTCCCAACAGGAGATCCCTATTCCTCGTTCTCCCTCCGGCGGGAAGAAAAAGACGGCGACAACGACGACAACGACGAAGAAGAAGAAACCGGCGAACTCCAATCTCCTCCCGCTCGTGAGGAATCGTCTCCCAGTGGTCGAAGTCCACGTCGAGAAAGAGCCGTCCAAGTGGCGCTGCACCAGAAACGAAATCCGAGCGGCAATCGAGTCTCTCCCTACATACTCGGACCGACTGTCCAGTACGTATACGTACCGCCGCCCTTCCCCTCCACATCACCGGCTAACTGTGCACAGAAACCTGCCAGATGCTCTGCCTAGAACCCCCGGAGATACGGGTGGAACGCCGCCTCGACGGCCGCCTCGTCGACGCCGACGAGGGCTTGTACAATGCGGCGGCGTATTTCCGGCATGACCCATTCTTGACGCGCGTGGGAGCCATTGGCCGTGTCGAGAACGAGCCTGGCACGCGGCGGTCTGTCACAGAGTCCTGTGCGAGACGCGCCGTCGTGTATCTCCTGCGGGTCGTGGACGAGGATACGGCGCTGGAGGAGGAGAACACGGAGCAGCGGGCTAGACGTGATCAGTGGTGTGATCTGGTGAGGAAGTCGTCGGGGATGGCGTAGCTTGGGCGTTTTTGGTTTTCGGGGCGAATATGTGGCCGATTGTTTCTGGGTAGTGTGTGTTAGTGTTAGCCTAAGGTTATGAGCTGGCGTTCATACGGAGTACCTACGGTGTTGGTACGGGGTTGGATGCAGTATCGCTCCCTCGTCTGTTGAAATCTGCCCATAGTGTCCTGTCCTGTTTTGTCGTTGGGGGGTTCGCATCTACTGGTCTGGTTACTAGGTAGGGTGGGTGGCGTGCTGTGCCGATATACCGACCTACCTACCTCTCAACCCACCTGCACTTTATTGAAGGAATGTAACACCTAGGGAGACAGTGGTAATGACTGACCAGAAGAAAGAGCAACATGTATCATTCATCCCATCCATACATATAGATACATCAAGATGGAAGGCAACCCAAGTTTTGGTATCGCATGTCCGGCCGCACAACCGTGGACGGCAGACACACCAAGACGAGACAGAGACAAGACAGGAGGGAAGGGAAAAGGGAGCAAACAAAACAACCTCTGAATTCATGATCCGTTCCATTCCATTGCATTCCACCTCCCTGGAGAGTCAGTCCAGCGAAAGGAAAGGATGAAATGCCTCGCAAGAACGCCGCACGCACGCAAGCAAGGGCAAAGAACAAAGGAAAAAGGGAATTAAGGGGCGGGCAGACATGAAAGGAAAAGGAAAGAGAAGGGAGGAAAAGGAAACAGGGCGGGATACATCGAGGATCGAATTCCCAAGTTCGAATATTAGACCGCTAACGCTAGAGGAGAAATCAACTCGTGTTATAGGCCCTTGGAAGCTAAGAGACAAGAAATTAACCAAGTAGTAAGTAGTAATAAAAATATGAGAAGAATCGAAGGGCGTAGGCACAAATATCCAACTCGGAGGGCAAAGCAAAACTCCATCTTAGAACGGCGCGCATCTCGCAAGGCGGTAGGAAAAGAAGGGATATGCAACAATGGATACCCCAACGCCGGTTTCTCGGGCACATATCCAATCGTGTCAAACAAGCAGAGAGAACTTCCAAAAGGAAAAGAAAGGAAAAGAGGGGAATTGAAGAACGGCAAACAAAAGCAATGGTTGGGACAATGTACAAAAACAATGGAGGGTATATGAGAGATAGGAACTGAATATCCGTTACGACTCGTTCACAGACCTTCACCGGCACCCGTTTCGACGCCGTCCCCGGGGTACGGCAGGTTGGGATCAAACCCAAATCCGGCAGTGTCTGCGTCGGTGTTGAGGAACGTGTCGAAGTCGAAGTTCTCCAGTATATCCGGATTCTCCAGAGCGCTGAAGTCAAGATTGAACGCAGACGCCTATACTTCCAGTCAGTACCGTATCGAGCCCAGAACAGGTATGGAGACGTACATCTGGCATGCTGAGGTCGTTGAAGGGCGGAGCCTGATCGGGAGGCGGCTGTACAAGCGTCGGTGCGGCAGGTGCCGTTGTGGGTTGCTGGGGAGCACTTGTTGTGGCGTTCGCACCGGGCTTGTTGAACGAGTTCGGATGCTGAGGGGTAATCGGGGTCGACGGAGTGGCGGGTTGATGCTCAGCCTCCGACGAGGGAGTCGCGGCGGTATTCGAGGCGGCGGCCGCTGCAGGGCCAGTAGCCTTCTTGGTGGGTCGCTATAATCATGTTTAATATGGGCTACAGACACATGGCTAGATCCGCAATCACATACCTTCCGGCCGGTATCCTTGCCGTCTTTCTTCCCCTTAGGCGGGGCCTTGTTGGATTGCTGTGGTGTGGGCGGCGCAGCGGCTCCCGTCTGAGGAGACGGAGGCTGCGTCCGTCCGGCATTCGGTCCAGCAGCGGGAGGAGCTTGAGGCGGCGGCATCTGGTTGCGCTCCTGGGGAGTTCCCGTGGCCGGTTGAGCCGCGGGGGACTGCTGCGGAGCCATCGGCTGGCCCTGAGCGCCCTGTGGCTGCCAACCCCGATTCGGCATCTGAGCACCTGCCGGGATCGGCTGGCCCATCTGAGGACCGGTAAATGCGGGGTTCGAGCTCGGAGGGCGCATCCCATTCGGTGCCGCGAAGAAGGGGTTTGGCATGTCCGCAGGAATCTGACCGTTGAAGTTCATGGAAGCCGGGGATCCACGACCTTGGGTGACGTCGCCGGGGTTCGGGGAGCCAGGAAGACCGGTCTGGGGCATCTTCGGAGTACCCCGCTTCATCTGGTCGTTGGGATTCGGGGAGGTGCCCGCCCTGCTGCCCTGGGGAGAGGTGCCTGGTGGCAACTGCTGCCCGGGCATTGGGGGCTGGCCGTCAGGACGAGCCATGCTATCCTGCTCTTGGCGAGCCATCATCAGACGCCGCTTATTCTGCTGCTCAAGCAACATAAGCTGCATCTGATAATCCTGAAGAGCATGGTTCCCCTGACTGCCAGGTGTCTGCATTCCAGCCCGAACCTGGGCCATTTGACCATTCGCGCCATAGTAGTCGCCGTTGATCGGGTACATACCCTGGCCATCTGGCAAGGGCACCAGATCCGCCTGGTTTGGCATGACACCGGGATTCATGATACCATTCGGCATGCCCTGGTTATTCATTGCTGAGCGAGTGTGGTGAAGAGACAAATTTTGAGCATATACCTGGATTGATTTCTGCTGCGCACCCGGGCCCTGCTGGAAAGCCTGGAGTTGGGCCGGGTTCATTCCTCGTGGGTTGAGACCACCGTTCTGCATAAAAAGAGCCTGAGGGTTCGGTTGACCAGGCATTCCCTGTGCTTGACCACGTCCGTTCGGTGCTAACTGCTGTCCGTTCATCGGTCCGCCTTCCAGACGGGGTCGCTTCGAAGGGGAAGGGGCGTTCTCGGCAGACGCAGGGGACTGGGGACGGTGACCGTTCATGTCCATATCGGATTGTTCTCTTTGCATCTGGTGCTGCATCATCTGCATTTGCTGGTTCTTCTGCAACTGGGCAATTTGTTGTTGCGAGCTGTGCCTGTATCAGTATCATGATAATTGATTTTGCTGATGGGAGGGATGCGATGGCTCAGAGAAGGGGGGGGAGTCATACAGGCCGGAGGTGTTATTCTGCAACACGGCCTTCTGAAGGTTGGGAGGAACCATTGTGTTTCTTTGCATGTTAAGCTGACGAATCTGACCGGGCATCATTGGTGGCTGTCGTAGGAGTTGATTGTGCTGTTGTTCTCGGAAGCGCATCATATTCTAGAGGGAGGCCGTTAGACTCCGACATGCCAGGACAGGATCAGACGAACGACATACCTGAGTATGCTGGAGATACTGTTTCACATCATTGCTGTTCCCCTTTTTGCGCTGTGCCCAGAAGAACTCCCAGAAGAGGCTGAACCAATCGAGGAGAAAGGAGGATTGGGGACTCTCACTGGGAAGGCTTGGGCGTGGGAGATCATCCGGGATCTTCACTGGCTCACCGTCCTTGCCATCAGTCATCATCGCATCTCCATCGACGCCGTTCATTTCCCCATCGCGACGATGCCCCGGGCTCGTCTTGATCGGGGGCTCTGTGCTGATCTTGATAGACTCGTCTTTGACCAATGCTCGGGCACAATCATGGTAGCCGCGTTTTAGGAAGTAGTCATAAATGTAGGTGTTGAGATAATTGATCATTCCCTCGGGGAGACTGTTCACATTGCCGTCGTTACGGGGAGCCGTCGAACCGTTATTGATCATGGGTACGGCACCCACGGGGCCCCCGGGCCCGGGGTTCATGCCAGGGACATTCATCGTGTTCATGGTGGGAGTCGTCAAGGGGCTCGGCCACCCTCACCGGTGATTGTCCTCGATGAAAGGCGTTTGAAGTTTAGAGGCTTCAACGCGCATCCACCGTCTCGCGGCGAGGATGCTCACCACAAGAGAAGACGAGGCGCGCGTGGCGAATCAGTAGGGTGGAGGGGGGACAGGAGGAGGATGACGACGGGAATGGCCGACTGTTCCAACCTGAAACGATACAGACAACTGCGCGATCGCCACCCAGACAAGAAGGAAAAGGTTCGGTGAGATCGGCGGGGAGATCAGGACCCCAGTCGATATACGTCGAGTGTATGGTTCCACCGGACGGAGAGGAAGACCACGAACCCGGTGTGGCAACAATCAGTCGCAGCGAAGGGGCACAGAAGCAAACGCGGGAGAAATTCTTGCCTCCGGGGCGCGAGTAGAAGCCAGGAAAACCGATCGTCACCAAGTCGGTAGACGGCGGGAGGAAGGAAGGAGAAGGATAGATGAACGATTTATCGAACGGAAGATCCAGCCGGGAGGAAAAGGCGCGGTAGGATCAACCGGAGGTGTGGGCGGCGATAGAAGAAGACGGGAAAGGCGTTTTAGGGAGACGACGACCCGACGGGGGCGAGATGGTGGTGGTGGGAGGGAGGGGAGGAGATGGAAGGAGGCGTAGAGGATGAAGCCACCGGGCAAGAAAAGAAGCGAAGAGGAGGAAGCGTCAGTCAGGAGACTGGCAAGCGACCTGGGGGGGGAGATTGATAGAGAGGGTGGAGGAGAAGAGGGAGGGGGGTTGGGAGGCGAGGAAGAAGGTTAGGACAAGGTCGCGGTGGTGGTGGATCTGAGGGAAGGAGGGTGGATTATCCGGCGCGGTGCCTGGAGGTGGTCTGCTTTTCTCTCGCTCAGTCTCTTGGGGGCGTCTGAACGGCCAGTCGCTTGTTCGGCTCGGATTAACCCGCTCGGAACAGGCTGGGAGATGCAGCCCCTGGGCGTACTTTTCAGCATGCAGTTGATACCAGCTTTTCGTTTAATACCGTAGGAGTTGGGTACCTTATTACCGTAGGTAGTACCGGGCAGTATAGAGAACCGTACCTTGGTAGGTAGTAGAAGGTAGTAGATCCTGGCGAGCATTCACCTCAGTAACCCATAGGATCGAGAATACCTCGGAGATTGTAGGTATCAGTCTACCTCGAAGTCAGTCAATGAGCGTACGGCGCGCAGTAGGTACGACACTGCAGACCGACCGACGGAGGGAAGACGGAGAATTTTTGGCAACTCAGCCACCCGATTTCTCCAGGACCAAATCGATACCTGAAGGTGTTATCCCACACACGGCAGTGCTGGCTCCAGACGAAGGGCGAGTCGGAATGAACTGAAGGAGGAGGAACAAAACAAAAGAAAAGAAACCACGTCAAGGACCGATCCCACAGTTTTCTCTCCAGTCGCACGGGGAAAAAAAAAAAAGACGAGCAGACGTGGGATTCATACAACAACACCGAATATCCTCACGATAGATCAACTTCCCCAACCGCGTACTTCCCAGCACACCCGGCCCGTTTGGGTATGGTGCGTCACGTGGTATCCCTCTAGACAAATTAGCATTTCCCTTCGTAGATCTATCGCGCCGTTCCCCGGACTTGAACTCCGATGGATTTCCTCCTTACCCTGATGGAATCTCTCATGATTATATACATAAGATCTCGGAGAACATCACCCAGGGTACGCAGGATGCTTTCTGCCCCGTAAGATAATCCCCCCGCTCCCTCCAGGACTCCATCAATACGCCGTACACGGAGATCTCCAGATCATCTATCAATCGGTGGCGGCCATAGTTCGATGACTAAGCCCCTATAAACTTCGATATCGGCGATCATTCCACCCTTCTGGAGAGAACGCCAGATTAGCTGTAGCCCAGCATTCCCTGTATCGATCCGCGCTTCGATACCGTCTCTATCAATCCAATTCGACGCGTCCATCAGCCAGCCCGACTATCTCCGGCACTCCAGTCTACCTGTCCAGCTGCTGGTACTAGCGGCCCACATGGGCAGAACAATTATTTCTGGGTATTGGCAGAACACACCGCTTATCCATTCATGACCTAGCAGTAGGGAAGGTAGTGGACGGTACAACCTGCGCCGTAAATGCCAATTCATAGCGTTGGCAGGAATGAGACGGTACAAAGTATCTGGCGAACATAAATATCCTACCAGACCAGGGCTAAGAGCATCTAACAACCATGTGTTTCAATTATAAACAGCACATCAAGTGTGGAACAGAAACCCAGAACGCCAAACACCGCATCGTCTAAACAACTAACCCAGGGGTGATCCCTTCACTCTTCTTCTGGCGGCATTTCGTCCTCGATATACCTCACCAGAGATACCCGCATCTCGGTCGTATCATCCCCACGCAGCACATCGCTGACAAAATGCGCCTCGACTTGCATTTGCACCTAGCGAAAGAGTTAGAGCCAACCCTCGGACAATAGCCAGGAGAATCATACCATCTCCAGTGCCCCGCGCAACACGCCGCAGAGTATGTTCGAGAACCACAGCTCATCCTGTGCCCTCCCGTCATCCGGGAGTTCCACAAAGTCTGCCAGTGGGTTCTCATCAAAGATCAGGGAAAATTGATTATTGTCGCTGGTCCAGTTGGTGACGGTAGGAGAGACGTTGAGGAAGACCTTGAACCCGACCTATTGGCAAAGCGTCGTTAGATAGCCCATCGCAAGGCCAGACAAAGGAAGAAACCCTCACCTTCGCGATCATGTCGGCCGTTTCCCGGAAGTTGGCGCACCGACCCACGCCCGACTTTGCCAGAAAGTCCTCGATCAGTCGCATGCCAATGTTATATCCCATCTTATCCAGCTGCTTGTTCACTTCCTGGTAATTCGAATCATAGTCTTGACACAGTTGCGCGACAATTGTGCCGTATGTCAACGTCACTAACTCCGCATTGACCTTATCAACCCTCGTCCTGTGTCATCAAAAGTGTCAGTCGCTGGGATTTGAACAATGACCGGCTCAGCGGTTAATTAGCACCCGCAGCATCCAGCTTACTGACTTCCATAGTCTAGAAAATATCTGGTCAGCGGCGACTCCAGTCAAACATCGTAGCAACTCACTCTTCTCCGATTCTCGATGCCTTCGTTGTGGATGACATATTGGTAGAATTCAAGCTCCCCCGGAATGTATGGCCCCAGTCACGAGATTCACAAGACAAAAATCAAATTGTATCAGGCGTGTTGCTGCAGAGTTGACAAGACCACATTCCCCGCTGAGTTGGTGGAGTGTCGAGGGGCGCGCGGAGCTCGCTGGTGGACCGACGGATAGGCGCCTAACGCGGCTAAACCACTCTCGGACTTCACCCATCAGCGGTTGCAAAGAACCATCCGCCAGCGAGAAAGACTTGCGCCGCGCCATCTTCCTCCCTTACGACGGAGTTTCAACGTTCAATTGCACCCCTACCTTGATATTTCCTTGTCGCTGCTCTCCCTCTTTAATTATTTCGCCCCCTTCTCTTGACCCCTCCCTCGCGCGCGTCCTGATCAAATTCCTCACTCCATCATGTCCGGAGAGAAGCGACCTGCTCAAGAGGCTTTCGGGTCATCGAGCCAGCTCGTCGTGAAGCGGAAGAAGTCCGATGCTGGTCTGAACGATGCTACTGCTGTAGTGAAAGGGTCATCGGCCCAGAATGGAGCTGTCGTCCAAGCTGTACGTCACCCTCTGCGCCTACAAAAGACGGCCATGGGTGACGATCATATTAACAACCATCCCAGATCCCCCGTACCAGCGGACTGGACGCGCCGATCATGGAACTCACAGGTACCGCATTTTGCTAGCCGCTGGAGATTACTATATGCTAATCCAACGACTACAGGCCACTCGGGGGAAGTCTTCTGCGTAAGGTTCGATCCCACGGCACAGCACATCGCATCCGGTTCAATGGACCGATCTATCAGTGGGTTTCCCAATAGGACGACCACTCTATACCGCATATCATGCTGACAGTTGCCCCCTGCCTAGTGCTATGGAATACGTACGGACAATGTGAAAATTACGGCGTCCTTTCCGGTC
This sequence comes from Aspergillus ambiguus, assembly GCF_047715705.1. Lineage (NCBI taxonomy): Eukaryota > Fungi > Ascomycota > Eurotiomycetes > Eurotiales > Aspergillaceae > Aspergillus > Aspergillus ambiguus. The sequence goes on along the minus strand of NW_027395515.1, from coordinate 115,197 downwards.
ACCGAGGGGCCGTTTTGGACCTGCAGTGGTCCCGCGACTCGAGAACGATATTTTCCGCGTCAGCCGATATGACACTTGCGAGCTGGGATCTAGAGACAGGCCAACGGATACGTCGCCACGAGGGCCACGAGGAGATCATCAACTGCCTTGATATCAGCAAACGCGGCCAGGAGCTTCTGGTCAGCGGGAGCGACGACGGCTGCATCGGGATCTGGGACCCCCGGCAGAAAGACGCGATCGATTATTTGGAGACTGAGCTGCCGATCACCGCGGTAGCGCTGTCTGAGGCCGGCAACGAGATCTACAGCGGCGGTATTGACAACACGGTCCACGTGTGGGATCTGCGGAAGAAGGCCGTGACATATTCCATGCTCGGCCACACGGACACCATCACATCCCTTCAGATCTCGCCCGATTCGCAAACGCTCCTGTCCAACTCGCACGATTCGACCGTGCGCACGTGGGACATTCGACCGTTCGCCCCGGCGAACCGGCACATCCGCACGTTCGACGGTGCCCCGATAGGTCTGGAGAAGAACCTGATCCGTGCTAGCTGGGACCCGAGCGGGGAGAAGATCGCGGCCGGTAGTGGTGATCGGAGTGTGGTCGTGTGGGATGCCAAGTCTGGAAAGCTCCTCTATAAGCTCCCTGGACACAAGGGTACCGTCAATGATGTGCGGTTCTCGCCGAACAATGAACCTATCAGTAAGTTTTTGTGTGAGTGCTTTGGAGGCATCTCCGGGCTGACTTGGGATTCGCAGTTGTGTCTGGTTCTTCTGATCGGACTTTGATGCTGGGCGAACTGGGTAAATGATTGGACTTGGTCTTTCGCAGCTAGACTGAATGTCCGTACAGCGCACAGAGTCATATCTCTTGGCCCTGACATGAAGTCCGGGGCTTTGCAGCTCAGGAGCTGGAATGTCTACCATTTTGGCCCAAGGTGATACTGGTGGTCGAACCGGTCAGTCACGGTGAGTTGGCATCTTGGATGTAGCTCCCCGTCAGAGCACGTCAAAACCGACATTGTGGGAGGAATGTGTTGATGCTAGTACTATGGTTTTGCTCTTGGGCGGGGGTCTGTTTGCTACGAGAGCTTCAGCTCTACCATATAATAACGCCCTAACTACCCAGGTATTCTGTAGGTAGAAAATCACCTGATTTCGCTGTCTTTCAGTCATCTCCCGTACTCCGCAAACTATTATCCCGCTCCATGACACCTAAATCACTCCCGCGTAGCGGATAGTCGTATCGAAATAGGGTCTTGCGGTGCATGAGAATTTTCGATTTTGGTATAATGCAGTGGCACATGTACACAATAAGGTACGATTGTTATGGAGATCTCGGTGGGTCATCCAGGGGTAGTTTAATTTGTTGCGACGCATCATACTCGGTAACGATGCAGGACCGTCCTTAAGCAGGTCTATTATTATTCCTTACTCATGTTAAAGGGGGATAACTCCTCACGTAGTAGACGAAATAAATATCCATCACTGATCCCCTCTCACCGGTGGTCACTTGTATTTCCCCATTTTACTCCGCGGATGCGATTTCTCCTGGTTTGACTCTACTAATCCTGGTCCTGTCCGACCATTCTGAAACAGCTCCTCCCTCCCCTCCGAACTCCTATCTCGCCGACGTCGTGGCTGCAACTGGAACTTCAAGATGACCAACACCCACTGACGATCATCCCGATTGCAATCCCATCGAAAAAAACAGCCTCCTCCGACAATCTCCAACTTTGGAGTCGGGAGAGACTGTTCGTTCCGGGTAGTTTGTGTTGTGTCTGTACGAATGCGGAAGTGGGCCGTATATAGTACATACCTCGCAACGATCGATAAACGCCGTTTTGGGACCACCCCAGGTGGACAATTTGTTTATATCCCCCATCGCGAGTCTGAACAAGCAGATTACTTTGTTTACATCAACCGACTGTCCAAATGAATGTCGTTGACTGACAACCAAGCCATACAACATGGAATCGGCTCTCCCTCGGCCAAACGTGGCACATTCCAACCCCTTCGCCTCCCACGCGCTGATCGATTTCCTCCGCGTTAATCGGACCCATGCGCTTTCGCACCCCTCGTTCGGAGCATACGCCCATATCAATCAGGAACACCCTTCGGGGCGGACCCGTTGGGTTTATATCGCACGCGCTAGAGAGGGCCGTTGGTTTCTGTCGTGGAGAGATATCTGGAAGGAAAGGCATATCAGGCGGAAACTGATTCCTGTGATCATATCGGCCATCTTTCTCGTCCTCGTGCTGGGTCTCTGTAAGGCGAAACCCCTTATACTCAATCGAACCGCGCCATACTGACTGATCTCAGACATCGCATTTGCGATCTCCAATTCGCACCTGGGACAAGAACTCCACATTCTCTTAATATTTATGATCCTCATCCTGGCCATCGTCCTATGCCATTCCATGATCCGTTTCTCCCTCGCCGTCTTTCGTGGTCCCAACGCTTCCACAAATCGCATTCCAAATCAAGCAGGCCCTCATGGCTACGCCCAACCAGAGCGACCTATCCCTGTTACTCTCGTCGCCGACGAGGAAATGCTGACAGAAAGCAACGGCGCGGTTCGGGAAAAGGTCACCGTTCCTCCTCCAGCGTACGGTCTTTGGAGAAGCAGCGTGGTATGTCTCTGCCCTGTGTCTAAAATGACTGCATGTGTCTGACGTATTCGCCTCAGCGCATCAATCCCGATTTGCTGTACTGGCAGCGTGTGAATAATAGTCCCCGCAGGGCTTCAGAAGATCCCGGCAGCAAGCCCACCTCTCCCCGCCCTCCCAGTTACACGTCTGACAACGGAATCGACTACGTGGTTGAAGCACAGCCTCGACCTTTTTCAGAGTGGCCTACCCCCGAAGCATCAGACCGTCGGTGAAAGAGGCCAATTCGCCGGCCTTTATGCCGATCTAGATCCACTTCCTACGGCCATTTGATATTATTTCCTTACTTGCCTTCGTTCCCCTTGTTGTCTTTTATTTCTTGACAGCCTTGCATTGCATTGGGAGCGTTGTTGGTCGGGCGTTACTTGGGCATCCTGGAATTTCCATGCATAGCAATTCTGCATAACGTCGATCTTTTCCATCATGTGTTGTATTCAGCGTTCATAAGCTCAGCTACCTATAGCATCATTAAACTCGCGGTCTTTACTTGAATACAACTACGAGGTAAATTGCATGGCGCTCCATACCAGAATCCATACAGCTCAGTAAAACGTTCCCGGAGCTTTACAGCTCCCTCCGGTGTGGACGTGTATAAGGAAATATTCGAATAGGTAATAAGTTAGTTATAGGCATCCTGTGCAGAAACCGGGTACTAATAGATTGCAGACTCCTTACGCTGTATCTAATAGTTATGTATCTATCTAATATTCAATCCTATAAAGCGCTTCTAGAACTTATAGCTAAAAATATAAAGGGCTATATAGACAACCACAACTATATAAATAGGTCAGAACTTCTTCTACAACCACCTAGAAAAAGAATTATTTTTTTAGGACTTTTTTCTTAGTTCATATCTATATCCATTGATAACCACTTATAATTTATATTCCAGCTATTTCAAAGGCATATTACCAAAATGCACCGTATTACGTTACATTATAAGTACTCTTTCGCCACAATTGCGCCTTAATTAGTCTCTCAGGAAAGGGGGGAAAGATATAAACACCACACATATCGCGTATTCTCCTCGAGTAGTTGATAATGATTTGTTATTCCACTTCTAAGCCTATGATATGGTAACGACCCTCTGCTCGCTCTGCTTATCAGAAAAACCTTAGAATGATAATTATGAGAGCTAAACTTGATTCAAAGCTATAAAGTTTAGACTATATCATCCGCGAAGTTCAATGTATGTATAATTATTTCTTACCTTCAATGTTCGCATGTCGAAAATAATCTCGTGTACTTTCCTCTCCAGACCTCATAACGTCCAAGCTCCATTTAAGGAACTCTTTGAAACCCTAAGCTGTATGTTTTTGCATCTGCATACGAACACGTCGAACTCATCATACAAGAACTCTGCCATCTCGTCCAGATACAAATCTGGCTTCTCTAGCAAGTGGTCGCATAGTGCTTCATGCCATACACATCTGCACCAGGGCAGAATACCTCAATTAGTGGATTATCGGCTCTATTTCTCGACCGCGGAACGAGTTTTTGGATGGGTGACCACCAACGAATTCCTGCTGTTGTATGTGTTTTTTCCTGAATACTTTTTCTTGGGCTTGGAGCCTTACTGCTCTGACCTTCGGGCTCTGCAGCTCTCAATACCATCCCCCTTGAATTATACCTGAAGCTTATTTAAACTCACCCGCAATCGCACTCGCTGGCGTGTCCTGTTGTATCGGATTTTCAGTAGGCTGCAGCCATCAGCAGCACGCCAGTGATTCTGCGGACAGGAGATCTCCTCTTGTCTTATATAAAGAATGGCTTTTGAGCCGTTGACTCTATAACCGTCGTACATCCTACTCAGACAGGGTAAAAGAGTGCAATAATGGGGATTCTTCCTTGGGCAGGGAAATTTAGAGCCTGGCGATAGAGCGTATATACATTGGCATTGTATACACGGGTCCCTAACTTCTTGACATTCGCTCTTGTTCTAGCTCTGCCTGCCCGCGGCTTTGAATATGTCTTAGGGCCTTACTGGCGTTCCGGCTTTTAACCTGATTAAGCCACATATACTCGGTAATTCTTATTAGTAAAGGTTACATACCAGAATTATATTATTAGGGAATAGTTGTATATCTACTGCTACGGAGTTGCCCAGCTAACCTGATATGCTGTGCTACCTACTATCAACCCCTTAATGAATCACCGTGAGGCATGCATAGCAGTGTTCTGCCTACAAGGAATACATACCAAATTTATACCTACCGCTATGGAGTTGCCCAGCTAACCTGATATGCTGTGCTACCTACTATCAACTCCTTAATGAATCACCGTGAGGCATGCATAGCAATGTCCTGTGTACAAGGAATTCATACCAAATTATACTGACTGCGACGAATTGCCTAGCTAACTTGTTATGCTGTGTTACCTACTATCAAACTCCTCAATAAATCACCGTGATACATACATAGCAGACATACATAGCAATGTCCTATCTGCAAGGGCTACATACTAAGGCTGTTGCTATGTTGTATTATTGTGCATTGATGCACAACTATAAATAAGTTCTAAAGATATCCATCAATACCAAAGGATATTCAGACACTTTAGTCCTATTAAGTCCGGTCGTTAATCAAGTACCATTATTAATTCCAATTCTACCATTCCCAGAACCTCTTAACACCCAAAAGTCCCCAACCAGGTTATAGTGAGTGTCTGACCAAGCCGAGTGAATATAGGATCACTGAATTCTAAATCCTCTAGTCTACCATGCGCCTTTCCTCCGCTGTACTACCACTACTGTCCTTGACAGCCAGTGTTAAGGCAGCTGATTGCTTCCCTAAGGGTGGTTCCAGAAATTGCCCGTCCAAGGGTGAAATTTTTAAGTTCAGAGAATCTTTCTGTGGTAATTGGGACAAAGGGCTGTCGGAAGCGGTATACACGGCACCCTCAGGATTCAAAACTAAGTTCAGCCATGAGGGAAAATTTCCAACCCAGCAAATCTGCTGGGACTCGACCGAAAATATTATCAATCAGTGCGCGGGCAAGAAGGATGGGGGCAGCTGGAAAGAGCCCCCAGTTAATGTAGTGATCGATATCTGCTACTGAGATGGATAGATAACCAGCATGCCTTGGGTTGGGTTTTTTCCCCTGCGCAAACTGTAGGGTTTTCCCCTTTCCGAATGCGAATGCAAAGGCTGTGTATGAATTCTGGAATATTATTAGACCTTCTTCCATTTTGAGTTCGCACTAGTAAGGATACTACAGTAATAGAATTGAAACAATATACTTGCAGGAACGTCTTGCAGGCCTTTACGCTCGTGGCCCATACAGATTGCGTTCGGACCGTGGCCTTTTCACCCCGATGGCCGGCTGCTGGCATCCAGCTCGAATGATAAGACAGTATGGTCCTGGGACGTAGCCACGGGCGCTCTGAAGTAAATCCCGAGCACTGATGGTGTTGTCCGAAGCTCGAATTTTCGCAAGGTAGCTCCTATCTCGGCACTAACCTAGGATCGTTCAAGATCCAATCCAGCTATGGCGGCATGGTGATAATCCCAATGGATCTTGCCCAGATGCCTGACATCTGCTGTCGCCACGCTATACTTCCCTGCATGCAGATGATGTATTTATCCACGGCAATCAGACGCTGCTACATGCAGTCGGCGACCTCTGCAGAATATCTGTCTGATTGCATGGAGGTGAGACTGTATGCAGTATCGCAACGACACAGACGGCGGCGTTTCGTGCCCACCAACCAGGAGAATGATGCTCGGCCGGGAACTGCCCCATGCCGAGTAAAAAGGTCCCCGAGTGGCGAGCCTCTTGGTGTCTTTACATGCTGACGGAGTGATAAGATAATGTCTTGTGTATACTGCATGGCTTTTCATTGCTGTAGCCATTAGAAAGTTAGATAGAACATCTGTCGAGACAGCAGATTAGTCGGTATCGACCATCTTAGGCCTTTCATATCTGTTAATCGCTTCTATTCTCTTCCGGTCAACTCTATATGAATAAACCTGTTCAATTTTAACTGTACTAGATAGGTATGATCTATATAAAGGTTGCAATGAACAAGCGAGAGCACACAGAGACATAGGACACAATTATACCCTGATATCATCATCTTCCAACAACCACTGATAATAGGTCTAAATTACTGCTATCGTATAAGGCTATTGCAGTCCATGCTCTAACGCACCTGACAATATCTTGATGATGTCCTTCTTCTTCTTCCTCATCTCCAGGCACCAGTCTTCCCACTCCTCTGGTGAGTCCCGAGTGGACTTCATTTCCTCAATCCAGCGAGCAAACCGCGTCTCTGCATCTCGCAGAGCGTCTCGGATGATCTCCTCTGTTGCTCCGATGTCGGGGTCAAGTAATCTCTTTACAGCATTGTCTCGATCATTCTGGACAGCCAATTGTAGCGCGGTCCTGTTATCTCTATCCCTGCGCCAAACCTCTGTCCCGGGTAGCGATTGTTGGAAGAAGATGTCAATAATCTCCTCCGCGCCTCCCACCGCGGTATTCATGAAGGGGGTTTGCCCAAAATTGTCAAGCGAATCTTTCATGACGTCTTCTCTGGCAAGAAGGGCCTTGAACATGCCAACCGCACCATGCCATGTGGCGGCGGCAATCGGGGTCTGGCCGAAGCTGTTACGGGCATTTATATTGGGTACTGGGCGGTTCAGGAGAGCCTGCAGGATGTGTGGGTTCCGATGGCTCTCAGCTGCATGAGGAAGATAGGTGCTTTCCCTTTTGTCGGCCATGGCGAAACATTCCTGGTCCATCGCTGGATGCCCCAGCAGTGCTTGGACGTTTTCGAGAACCCCCCGAGTGGATTGCGCGATGAAGAGGAGTTCGACGGTACATGTCTCCCCTGCGGATCGGCTGCTCATCGACCGTGAGTAAATATCGCACTGCCTCTTCAGTGCCATCCTCTGCTGCTTTGCATAGAGCTGTCTCCCCGGGCAAACCCTTCCTGCATTTCTCGAGACACCCGGGGACTTCCTCCACGATCCTCTTGGGAATATTGAGATTCCCTCCTTCGACTGCGGCCTTGGGCACCGTCGGTTGGACCCGGTCAACGCCGGGATGGTCGAACAAAGTCCTGAATATCTTCTCTCGACCCAGTCCAGCGGCGACTGCTACAGCTGTCGCATCCCGCACCTCGTCAATCACGTCGGTCGCATTCGCGTCAAGGTCCTTTCTCTTCAGCAGTTCGTCCAAAATATTCCCATATCCTCTTTCAATAGCCAAGAACAATGCCGAATCTTTAAGACCATCCGTACCAATGACATCAATATCTGGTAATTTCAGGAGAAGCCGGAGTGTTGATATGCCGTTCCCCCGCAGCAATCGCAAGAGGGGTATACATAGTATCAGCGCCGGTGGCCGAGACATTGTTCTGAATCAGAAAGTCCACGATGTGTGCATGTCCCGCTCGCGCGGCAATCTCCATCGTTCCTATAGTTGCCCCGAAACCATGGAGATCGGGCCGAATATGCAGGTCAGCCCCTTTCTCGAGGAGGAAGTCGACTAGGTCCAGACGCCCTGCTAAGCACGCAGCCATGAGCGGTGGCCAGATTTGTTTCTTGAAGCAATGGAAGTTGATATCCTGGCCACTACCAATTTAATCGCTCTAAATGGTCACGACGACCTAGATAGGCCGCCACCATAAGGACTGCGGACGCTGTATCATCGACACCGCCATGGTCAAACTCCTCGATTTTCGCCTGATACCGGTGATCAAGAAATACGAGCAACTGAGTGCCTGCGAGCCCAATGAGAGTTGCAATGGCACCTTTGGTATAAGCCTCGCGTAGATCCTCATCGTTCTCCAGACGGGGGTCCGAAAACAATGCAGCAGCCCGCTCCCCAATCTGAATGATCATGTTCACCAAGCGATACGGACTCTTCCCATTTGCTCTTCTGGTTGTCTTTCCAGAACAATGATCGCCAGCAAAGGAGGAGACAAGATGCCTCAGGATCCGCCTGCCCATTGCCATCATCGAGCCCGTCTCCGGGTCATCTGTGAGAGCACCTGGGTTATTGGAATCATTCGCCACCACGTCAACAAAAAGGTCAAGCACTATTGTATTGAGATTTCCTAGAACAGGAATATCATTAGTGCTACTTCCGCCCTCTATCGAAGCAACAAAACGCACGATTGGCTAGTCTTAAATTGAGAAACCAAAAAGCATGGGCACGCGCGGGCTTGAGCTCTCTGATCTCTTTCCACGTATGGAACGTACTGCCCCAGTCCCAGGAGGGAACAAGATGGGCAAGAATGTCGTGGATGAGTTCCGGTGAAATTCTAGCGGCTCGAGTCATTATCGGGCTGGTTCGCGTTGTCTCTCCCATACCCCTTGAAGTAGTCGGTCGAGGTAAGTGGGAAAGCTCTAAGTAGACGACGACAGACGACGAAAAGGCGAGAACTGCACCATGTCCAGCATAAGGTATTTCTTTCCTCGTATCCGCCGTTCGTCCGAGGTAATTAAAAAAGGAGATGTAGACCAAGACACCTAGACCCGCTCAATACTGGCTGGAGATTATAATGTTTTCTTACGTTGGCGGACCTGATTTAGCGAGTGTAATTGCTAAGTCTCCTCGTAAAGAGTATAAACATTATCTAGCTTGTTATGGGCCTTTTCTATATCAGAATAATCCTCTACCTGGGCCCTGTGCTGCTTGGCTAGATATTGTGACCGCTATGTGTTTCGCCAGCGGCTCTGTCGCGTAACGGCCCGTATTAATTCTACGCCTGGTTTAAGGCCGTAGATAACCCGGATTATATGGGTTTCGAGCTGCAGAGGATGATAATTGTTAAGAAAGGTCCGGGGATTGGCGTGTTTTATGATTTGTATATGTTGTTCCTTGCTGACCTACCCTGTATAATACCAGCAGCCCGACCAGACATAGGCGCCTATTAGACTGTGGGCACTGATTGCAATACTTACCATCTCGTTAACCACCTTGCCGCTTCCGTATCGTGCGTGGAACGCCCCTTTCCAACCACAAATCTCCCCGAACGTGACTCGCATGCTTGACATAGTTGATTTCGACATCGGCTTTGTCCACTGAATTGTTGGAACCCCCTTACTAATTCGGTTCTGTACAACAAGTAGTTAAAGAACCATCAATTTTAATATTAATAATAGAGAGACCTGATGTTTTCTATTCAGCAAAGCCATGGACACTAAGGCACTCTGTGGTTGTATCTAAAATTGATCCGGAATCCATCAACAATCCAGTTGACCTCTATTCCATAATACCACCCGAGCGCCTTGTTTCCCACCTGGCAACTCCCTCATTGTTCCACTAAACAAGAATTCGGATAATAACATGTCCGTGATTAATTTCCAACTTAAACAGCACCGGTAATCCTCAATTCTGCATCACGCGTACAGTGTATGCATTCCGCTTCTGCTCATTCATTCAACCCAGTGAATCGGGTCTGATGTGGCTTCGCAGCTGCCCTCATCCTGATTAGGAGGAGGGTGGTCATATGATAACACCGTTCCACCATTGTTTGTGCAGATCTCTTCCAGCTCCTCGTATGATGCGTCAAGGGTGATTTTGAAAATGCACTCATTTTCTTGATGGGAGTCACCGTTAAATTCGGAGGCAAGAGCAGCGCAACTTTTGCTGTCTCGTTTCTGGTCATAACAAGCGATTTCGTTCTCATCATTTCCAGCCCAGACAGTGCACAATGTCTTATATGAAGCAACCAGTGGAATCACAAGAGATAATGCAACGAGGAGCCGATTATAATGCATTTCGTTGGGTATCTGATAATTGACTTATTTGGATGGCAAAGATAAAATATCAGGCCAAGATGTATATGGTAAGGAAGTTGTTGTAGAAAACATCAAGGGACGGGGGCACTACCCTTGATATAGATGTACTAGCATAGTGTTATATTCAAACCGTTCTCGTCATACTATGTGGCATACGCTAAAAGCATTGGTATCCCGCTGAGTGGCACGTTGATCAGCTCAGAACTTGAATGAAGCAACAAGGAGTAGGTATGAAGGACTTGAAAATGATCGACAGATTTTGTCCACGGTAGGAGGGTAGACGTTCGAGGTTACACCAAATTCCATACTTTAGGTGCATATCTCTTTGCTCGGCAACGCCTAAAGTCTGCGCATCATTGCCCACATCAAGGCTTTCTAGAAGGCCATAGTATTGGGTAGTAGATAATGATATTGTTGGAATCAGGGTAATACAGTGTGATCTCGGGAAAGTCATCAGAAATAGACAGCTACTGCGAACAGCAATACCTATGATCCCTCACCATTTACTTAGGACGGTTGTGTTAGCCCTACGTTCAAAGTCTGAACTGGATCTCAGTCGACTCCAAGCTATCCTACGGCAGAAGCTAGGTGATCAACCCGCATATAGCCGCCTAAACTTAACGGATCGCCTCTTCTGTGCGATGTATAACCATGAATCTGTAACCTCTAGTTATGACGAAATTGAAAGGTCAAAGCTCATGGCACGAAGCAGCCGAGGGCCGGACAAGATAATAAAATATTACGACGCAATTGCTTCGGGAAACTAAGTCATGAAAAGTGGTACAGCTCGGGACGATGTAGCTCGGCAACTAGATGTCGTATGCTTCGAATGGAGACTGCGGGCCTCAATCATATTCTTCTTTCTCCCCTAATCCGGGGAATCTGTGACTACTCAGATCATAAGGGTAAAGAATGGAAGATGTATGCCGTAGCAACTGCGGCCGCATACGCCAGGGAATTTCTCGAGGAGCTCTCTGTGACCAGAGTGCATGCAAGGATTGCCTGCGTGCATTGTTCAAGTAAGATTGCTGTCTGAAACTCTAGTAAATGTCCATTCCTTAATGCGGTGGTAGAAAGTAGCTCGGGCAACAAGCGAAATATTAACTACACCGCCCAGGGAAGTCTTTCATTCGCTCGTGGTCCGAAGGAATACAAATGGTGCCTCCGACTGTTAACGTGCTGATAATTTCAATCAACGAAACACCAAAACTAAACGATGCGAATTGGAGGACTCGTGCACCAGCCCTGATATGCAGTGCCTCACCGTGGCCTGCAACAGCCACCAAAGCACGATGGTCGACAACACATCCTTAGATAGGTACATACTTCTTTCGGGATTCCGCATGCGTGAAAGCTGTCGGTTTGCCTCGATATCAACTAAGTTTGGATCGGTGTCCATAGGTCGTCTAGTTTCATCTGTGCGGTGGTATTGAGGTTTTCAGCTATCTGAACGATCCCTCACTTTTTCATGTTGTTCAATACCGCAATGCATCTCTCATTGTCAGCCGATTTGGTGAGATCTCTCATTCACCTAAGGTTATATCAGCAGAAAGAAGTATATGGAAAGGACCCGAGCATACACGGACATGCTCTGGCATGAAATCCGTGAAGTCGCAACACTTTCTTCCGGCAGGCCAAGAGTTCTAGGCCTTGGCGACTCTATTTTGTGTTAAAAATAGGACGCCTCTTTGTAAATCATGCCTACCTGGAAGTTCCGGCTTATTAGCAACCAGTTCAGAGTCTGAAAAATGGCAGGCTGCATTGAGAGGACATGGTGATGGAAGATGCAAGAATACCAGCACGGCAAGTGCAAGAAAAACACCCTCCCTCCAACACTGCCTCCTGACAGTTTTAGAAAGAACTATGAAAATAATTACGAGGTTGATCCGGCTTACTCCCGCCTAAGTACCCTTAAATAACACTCATCTTGGCTTCCAGGAATTACAGGGCAAAGTAAGGCTGCAGAAGCCTTGTAAGCAGAGCTAAACTTCGTGCTGAACCTCTCCTAGGGCTTAAAGCCTAGGAATGAATTTATACTGAGATCGAGGGAATAAAACCTATTACAGGCTAGATCCATATCATGATACTCATAGCGAGTATCAGCAATTCCCACTGATCAGCCTCCATATTATGGCTAAGCAGAAGTGGGCACTTAGTTAATACAGAGCTAAGACACTTGCAATGCGAATGACTCGAAGAATGCTTTTTGCTTTCCCTATTTTCAGTGCAATTATGCCGGCCTGCTGTTGAACAAATTTAGTAGGACAATGGTCAAGACATAGTATGGGAGATTTGGCATAAACTGCATTGCTTGCAGTTGAACATTATCAATCAATTGTAGAGAAATACGGTCTTTCTCTACGATAATAAGTTGGATATCCAATGTTCAAATTTTTGTAAAGGTTGCATGAAAGCAGACCTCATATGTCCTCAATTACTCTTCTCTAATTATCCGCGCTACGGCTTTTATCAAATCACTGGTTATCATAGTCCTCATCGAACGTATTTGATCAAAGGAGTGATCATCGAAGAAGGCTAACAGATTTCGAAGAAATCAACAGATATTGGTTGTTACGGTCTAATCAGAAGAAGTACACCGTCGTAGATATTACGTTGCCAAAATATCTCAACGCTCATGCTGTTAAGCTCTTTCCTATGACCCACGACAATGTCCGCTAACCGACATTTGCTGACTGCTACATAACCAATGGAAGGGTATCTACTCATAATTCCTACAGATATCATAGCCAATTCACAGGAAGCCTCCTCTCTCATTTATATGCATATAAAAGCAGTTCGAATGTTATAGATATAGTGAGGTGGTGTTCAATATCTGCCGCAATCCACCAATCAGATGTGGTCTGCCGACTAGTATATCTGGCCGTTCGGTCCGCCACCCGGAGATTCTCACGTGCGAGCGACACCTGCTCTCCACGACCAGCCATTTCCACCCCCAGAGTCTTCCTCACAGTTCGGAACTCTGCACTCGCTCCATGCCTCTGTCGGCTGCTTTGTCTCTGTGGTGATGCCCTCGGGATGTTGGTTCTCACAGATGTGCGACCTTCGCTCGACATGGATGATGACCTGGGTCTTGTTTCTCACGCTGTGGCTCGCCCTGGCCCAGGGCATGACGACAGATCAAATTAAAGAACTCAGGTACAGTCCCATCTCCCTATGTATAGACAGGTGCCTACTGTTTTGTGCTATTTGGTTGCTCTTTGGAACCGCAATCTGATGTGATTTAAATCCAGAAAGGAAACCGAGCACATGTTCTACCATGGATTCGATAATTACATCAAATATGCCTTTCCGGAAGACGAACTACGCCCGCTATCCTGCCGTCCATTATCCCGCGACCGCGCAAATCCCGCGCACGCCGAGTTGAACGATGTCTTGGGAAACTACTCCTTGACCTTGATTGACAGTCTGTCATCCCTGGCAATCCTGTCGAGTGCGGACGATGGCGGCCGGGCATTGAGTCATTTTCAGGATGGGATAAAAGAATTTGTTCGACTATATGGTGATGGATCAGACGGCCCTGCTGGTCAGGGTGACCGGGCTAAGGGTTTTGACATTGACAGCAAAGTACAAGTCTTTGAGACGGTCATCAGAGGTCTAGGTAGGGGCACTCTCGCGCCAATTGTGAATGCCAACAAGTCGGATATGCCTCTAACAGTTGAGGACGCCAGGGGGCCTACTCAGCGCCCATCTCTTTTCTGTGGGAGATCTCCCGATCAGAGGGTACAACCCTCCGGCAACCGATACCGCATTCGCCAAAGCATGGGACAAGACGCTCTTCCCCAAGGGCAGTCATGGCATCAAGTGGGATAATGGATTTGTTTACGACGGCCAATTCCTCCGACTTGCCGCCGATCTGGCAAACCGTCTGTTGCCTGCGTTTTTCACGGACACTGGTCTCCCATACCCGCGAGTCAACCTCCGCTACGGAGTGCAACGGCACCCCTTCTATGCGAATTCCCCGTTGAACGCCGCTAGCTTCTGTGATGACTCAAACCGTCTGTCTTGTCAGAAACCTCGACGGTCCGCGTTACAGGAAACTACGGAAACGTGCAGCGCCGGCGCGGGAAGTTTAGTTTTGGAATTTACAGTGCTGAGCCGGCTGACCGGAGACGGTCGGTACGAGGACTTGGCTAAGAGAGCTTTTTGGGCTGTCTGGGCCAGGCGGAGTGAGATTGGATTAATTGGTTCTGGCATTGATGCAGAGACGGGAAGATGGGTCCACTCCTATACCGGGGTAGGTTACGACGCGATCCGCGGCGCAGTCGATTTGCGCTTGGCTAACCTTTCTCAACTAGATTGGCGCGGGAATCGATAGCTTTTTTGAATATGCATTCAAGTCTTACGTGCTGCTTTCCTCTGGTGAAAGACCACCATACGATCCCGAGAGCCCCTGGCGTGCCCTAGATGATTATTCCCTGCCTCTAGGTGAATATGAGCAGTCGGCTGAAGCCTTCTTGCAGGTGTGGGAGGAATCCCACGCTTCAATAAAGCGCCACTTGTACCGCGGAGAAGGCTACCAGCACCCGCACTTGATCCAAGGAGATATCTTCACCGGGGCCACTCGCGCGTTTTGGATTGATAGCCTCAGCGCCTTTTATCCAGGACTTCTGTCCCTGGATGGGGAGCTCGACGAAGCGATTGGGATCCACCTCCTCACAACAGCAGTTTGGACCCGGTTCTCCGGCCTTCCTGAGAGATGGAATGTGGCTACAGGGAACATTGAAGGGGGGCTGGCATGGTATGGTGGCCGGCCTGAATTCGTGGAGTCCACATACTATCTGTATCGCGCTACCAAGGACCCGTGGTATTTGCATGTAGGTGAGATGGTACTCCGGGACCTCAAACGACGATGCTGGACCAAGTGCGGCTGGGCTGGTCTTCAAGATGTGCGGAATGGAGAACTTAATGACCGGATGGAAAGCTTTTTCCTCGGTGAAACGGCCAAATATCTTTTCCTGCTTTACGAGCCAGATCACCCGCTGAACAACATGGACCGGCCGTTTGTCTTTTCCACTGAGGGTCACCCTTTGATCATCCCTCAGAGCACCCTTGGCTCTAGGGCGCACTACAACAAGGACTCCCTAATCAACAGGCCTTCCAGGGAGTCTGTCTGTCAAACAGCGCCATTGCCTCCCACGTTTGGCCTTTCTTCGACAGCTGCACGTCCAGATGTATTCCACGCCGCGAGCTTAGCTCGCCTGCACCTCATGCCCAGCAGAGGCCCGGCAGAAGGGCCTCTGCTTGATTATGCAAAAGACCACCCGAGTGTGACGGTGTCTGATCTATCGTCACCGTCGAATTATACCTTCTTCCCATGGACTCTACCCCCGGAGCTGATACCTTTCAATGCGACCAGCTCGCCCATGACCGTTCGTCCGACGCTGGATATCTCCTTCCCCTCTCTGCCCGGCATGGTTCTGGGTTCTGGGTCCTTGGAGCGCGTAAGGGATGGGGTTCTGGTCAAGGCCATAGGGGGTCTGCGGCTGAGCATGATCCAGGATGTGCCCTCGCATGGCATGCCAGGGCATTCCGACGGGGAGGAATTTCGGGTGCAGGTGATCAACAATGTGCCACTTGGAAAAGATGAGAAGGTATATCTCTCACGGGAGATCACGTTTGATGTCCTGGACCCCAATGATCCGAACTTTACCCGTATTCGCGATTCTGTCATGGTAGACATCGTCATTGACGTCCTCCCAGAGACCGTCCGTCGAGGAAATGATTCAGATGATCTTAAAGAACGGACTACAGCGGAGTCCCTCGTCCACGGATCCACCCCCCTCGCCGACGACCACAAGGTCGGTCCCGTCGACCCATCGTCGAGCATGAGGACCGTCCTGTCATCGATGATGCAGACCCTCTCTGCCTTACTACGCGATGAGGCCCAGGACCAGCCGGACCAAGAACGACCTCTCCGAATCGCCCTGCCGGCATCTACCGCCTCCGGGCTGGGATCGGGGCCGATGCCGGACGTCGAGGACGCGACCACCTTCTCGCTTACGGGTGACGCCTCCAAGCACCGCCTTTCATGGTCTACAATCTTCTTCGCGGATGATCTCTGCGATGAGCGCATCCCGCGGGAGATCGTGCACAGCCACCAGGTGCTAGTCATCAAACGCGGTGGGTGCAGTTTCTCGCAGAAACTCCGCAACATCGCTGCATACCCACCGTCGCGCCACGCCCTCAAACTCGTCGTCGTGGTGTCGGACGAGGAGCCGACGGACGAGCAGGTGTCCGCCTTCGAAGCCCCGTCTCCGGCGCCCCCTGGACTTGCGGCCCTCCGCGCAGCGCCGTATCTCGCTCGGCCTCATCTGGACGAAACCCAACTGACGGCCGGCGGCATTCCTCGACGCCATCTCATCCCCATGGTCATGGTGGGCGGCGGGGAGGAGACGTATGCGCTGCTGCAGCGGGCGGTTGGCGTGGGGATGAAACGGCGATATACGGTGCGCTCGCAGGGGGTTCCAATCAACAACTTATATGTGCTTTAGCGACGGGCGCCGAACGATTGTATATATGCTGTTCCGAATTCAATACCTTAGATGCAGACTTTCTGGAAACTCGGCCGTCGGCGGTTCTTCCAATCGGAACAAGCGAGCCCTGAGCGGACCCGAAGTTGCGGGGAGAAAAATAAACTACTTATAGTAACTGTTGCCTCTTCCGCTCCCGCACCTCCCACCACCTCCGCCCCCTCCAAAAAACACCATCAACACTGTCAAGATGCATCCGCAAGACCCCTCCCCGCAAAGCGACCCCCAAACCACCATCACCATCTCAACCACCGACCCCGTCGACCCCTCCGCCACCTCCCCACCCGGCGCCCGCGCCCGCGCCCTCTACTTCGCCTATGGCTCCAACCTCTCCTTCACCCAGATGCGCTACCGCTGCACCCAAAACCCCTCCCTCTCCTCGCACCCCGTCGCCATCGCCCGCCTCGACCGCTGGCGCTGGCTCATCTGCCAACCGGGCTACGCCAACGTCGTGCCCCCGCCCGAGCTGCGCATCGGACCCCAAGCCACCGACGGCGCCGCGGTCCCGATCTCCGGTGCCGACGACGCCGTCTTCGGCGTGCTGTACGAGATGGACCCGGCCGACGAGCGCCTCCTGGACGGGTACGAGGGTGTCGACCACGCCGCCGGCCCGGCCACCCCGCACGGGGGCCCCGTGCCGGTCGCTGTGCGGCCGCGCGAACAGGGCGACGGCGACTACAACAAGTGGTATGTGCCGGCGACGGTGGTGCACTGGCTGGATGAGGGGCAACGCGCGCGCTGGGAGGATCGGTCCGCGGGCGTGTCGACGGTCCCCGTGCTGGTCTACGTGGATGAGCTGCGGGTGCGGCTGGCCCCGCCCAAGGCGGAGTATGTGCCGAGGATGAATCGGGCGATCCGCGAGGCGGAGTCGATTGGGTTCCCTGAGAAGTGGGCGGAGGAGGTGATGAGGCCGGCGATTCCGCTGGAGAACTAGCTTTGCCGGGTGCCTGGACCTGGACCTGATGCGTGTACATATTTTCTAGAGGAATTACTACTGGCACTGAGAGGGAAGGGAAGAGAAGCGTTCCATTTCGTCTATCGTGTCATTCCATGCATGGGATTATTATATGTAATGGCGGGCGATCGCTATCTAGCTTGTCCGTGATCCAATCCATCCCATCCAATCCAACTCACTCACCGCTGGTGTTTCATCCAGAGGCGAGACGAGACGAGACGAGACGCGTGCAACCGGTCCTGTTGGCAATTCGACCGGGGTGGATGGCGAGGACGGGGCGATCGGAGAAGTTATTTTCTTTTTCGTTTGTTTTTTTCCACTGCTTTTGTTGTTGCGATAACGGAAATGCATATCCATCCCGACAAAGGAAATACCTTTTTTTTTCTTTTCACCCTTAGTCCTTTTTCTCCTGGCCCGTGAGAAGCGTGTAGACGGGGGCAGGGAGCTTATCGCGGCCTTTGAGGAAGTCGAGTTCGAGCATGAAGACAAAGCCCATCAGGGAGCCGCCCATCTTGTTGATGAGTTGGCCGGCGGCGTAGGCAGAACCACCTGAGACGACCGTTAGAATCACGAACAGCGGTGGAAAAAAAAAAAAAAGAGGGATATACCTGTGGCGATAATGTCATCGACAACGATGACCTTCTGGCCGGGCTTGATGGAGTCGGCCTGCATCTGGAAAAAGTCTTGGCCGTACTCCTTGTCGTAGGCCTGGGTCTCACAGGGGCCGGGCAACTTGCCCTGCTTGCGCACAGGGACGAAGCTGGCACCGAGGCGCAAGGCCAGGCTCGGGCCGATCAGAAAGCCGCGGGCCTCGAGACCGACGATGACATCGGGCTTCTGGTTGGCGTTGGATTCGAGGATGTGCAGCTCCAGACAGCGCAGGAGGGCCTCGTGGAGGGTCGGGTCGGCGAAGATGGGGAGGATGTCTTCGAAGAGGATGCCAGGCGAGGGGAAATCGGGGAATTGGCGGAGGGCAGCGCGCAGTCTTACTTTAAGACTGGCGAGTTCGGTGGTGCGGGAGGCAGCGGAGGAGGACTGTCCGGCGACTTGGGCGGCGGCATGAGGTTGCGTGGGGGGAATGGAGGATTGGGACATGATGAAGGAGGGAAGGGAGGGAAGAAATAGGAAGGAAGGGGAGGGAGGAGGAGGGGGAATTAAAAAAAAAAACTGACTAGACTGGGAGGGGGCAGGGGGGGTGGAAGGTGGATTGAGGGGTGAAGAGATGGAAAAATGATAACTTGGCGGGGGTGTATTTTTACTGAGTACTACTGGGTACGGGTGATGGTACTGTACCTCCCTAGTAGTACTAAGTACTACTAGGTACCTAGAGGTAATAGGATATCATGATACTAGATGATTTGATGTAATAGTGTCTATTTTATTCTGAAAAAAAAAAAAAGTAAATAAATAAATAAAATAGTAATTTTATTCTGAAAATAGTATAGGAAATTAGACCGTATAGATGATAGATACCTAAGGTAGTAAGTAGGTACCTCTGTATCAACGGTCTAGATGTGGCCATCTCAAGTAACGATCACCTATCAGGACCTGTCGAGGCAGGTATCTTCCCTCAATGCGCCCACCAGGTACCTAGTACATCTACACTTCTATAGACGGAGTAGACCGTATCGACCGGAGGACTGAGCTCCTCCAAATCCCTACAACGAATAATCGCTCGATGGCGATACACCGTCCACGGCGTGGATCACCCCAATCCACCGCGGATCGACAGTTCGACCTCCGCTTCCTATCGGAGTCTCATTCCTTCAGACTTCCTTTGTCTTCATCAGTGACGCTCACCCATGTCCGGCAACCTCTACCGTCGTCTCTCAGCCTATCCATCATCCCCTCCATCATTTCGATTGAGAAGCACCGCAAGCCATGGGTGGGCGGGCTCCTTACATGGGATGAACCCCTCAGCCTTTCACGCCATCGGCCACACCGGGCCAGGCCACCACTGATTCGTCAACTCCCCGGTCCATGCCTGTCTCGACTATCATGCAATCGTCGGATGCCGCCCTAGATCTGTCGTCCATGCATTATAATTAGAACCCGGAGTATATATCCGACAGTCATCCCTCGATTGGCTTTTCCCATCGTCCTCCCTCGTCCGCCCATAATGTACCGACAGTAACCTTATCGCAATGCGACGGCGTACATTCAGGCATCATCCTGACAACTGACGGGTCCCTGGCGGATGATTCCAGCCCAATCGTCCCACCCGTCGCCGTGAATAATCCGCTCGGTCTCCCCACTGCTGTGGCCGCCAGCTGCAGCCATCTGCAGCCACTTGTCGCACCCTGGATTGATGGCCCTTCGCTGTCGTCTGTCAGATTTCCACCGTCCATGGTCGTCCACTGGCGCATCCCCGTGAATGCATGAAATGGTGGTGTCCGCCTAGCGTTCGGACTAACGCTGGATCGGCGTGGTCTGGCACTGGGCCTGTGTTTCAGCTTCTGTGGGTGATTGCGGGATTTACTGCATACTCCTGCATTCGTCGCGTCTGTCGGACCGGCTCCGTTCATTTATTCCTATTAATAAAATATATATATATATATTCGTTTTCTTCTGCGGATGAAGAAATGACAAAAAGAATAGCCGAACGCGGGGGTCGAACCCGCAACCTTGAGATTAAGAGTCTCACGCTCTGCCGATTGAGCTAGCCCGGCCGCGTTGTTGAAGCGGCGGGATGGTTTGACTAGATGAGACTAGATGAGACGAATGTAATCGCCACCTGATGATTATCGATGCTCGTTCATGTATTGCACCAAATTGACGAGAACCGAATGAACCTAGTTCCCTTCTCCGAGGCTCTGGTTTGTCGGGCATTAATTCTATAGTGTCTGTTTTGAATGGTGCCCTTTGCCACCAATGATGGATGTGGATATATATCGGTAGGGGTGTACTTGGTGTAACCATACTCGAGGACCCTTTTTGCTGTATACAATCTGCACCCCGGCCATGCAGTAACCACTGTGAGAGCCATCCACATGGATCATCTCGATTCCCTCAAACCCAGGCTGTAGTATACCACAGAAAGAGTACATGAGGCGCTACTAGGTGTCCCGTCCAATATAATATCATCAAGCGACGACACAGAAGACAACCAAACCACCAACCAAATATAACAGAAATCTGATCAAACAGACAAAATAGTAACGACAGGATAACCCCATCGGCTCCACACAACCATCCTGAAGGTATCCCATGCGATGCTACATCAGATCACAGTCCAGAACAGGAACAGCAAGTGCAGTGCAGTGCGTAACCCATTGTTCCGGGCCTCACAGCCATGCAACTCAACAAAGTCACAGGATCGCTGACCAAAGCCAGCTGATCCTGAACTCCAACCTGAATCCCTCCCACACTCACAATCGTTCGACATCCACAACTCTACCACCATAAACCACCACCACCAGACAACCATGCAGGCTCCACCTCCAACCCCAACTTCCGGCTACATCTCGCTGAGCAGCTCACCTCCGCCCGAGAGGAACCAATGCATTCCCAATTCCTTGCCGACGCTCGCAATGATGCTCAACGGAGGGGTTGCGACAATGAACCACATCAATGACGCGCTCATGGAGCACCTGAACAACGACCGCGTCCTGGAAAGGTTCCAATCCATCACCATCGCCGAATCGGCGGATGAAATCAACGAGAAAGCCGACGTCTATCATCGCAACCCCCCCAACGGTGATGACAACAAGGAGGATGAATCGCCCCAGACCCCCTCCACCGAACAGAGTACTCCCACCGAGAACCCCCACCCGGTCATCGAGGAGGGAACTCGCGATGCCCCCGTGAGGCACAGACGCTCTTATTCCACCAGCACCATCGACGCTATGGCCATACGTCCGCTGTCTAGCCCTCCCATGAACACGGAAGTCGCGCGCGTTCTTCAGCTTTCAGACGCGGAGATGAGAAGATCCGGACGTCATCGCAGATAGAACGGCGTCCCACTCTGAGCCTGGAGCGGATGGTTAGTATATACCTCCTACGCAACACTGGCATACTGACCTTATCTGGGACAGACTGGTCCAAAAGTGAACAGGGACTGTTTGTCAGTGCATTGTCTCCATTAAAAGCACATGTATTAGAGGTGCAGTATTAGAGGTGACGAGGTGTTCACGGGGATTAGACGATGTGATTTGTTTTCATAAAAAGTTCCCGACACCCCTGCGCACCGGGCAAACGTGTACCAGAAAAACGGCCAGAGAATACGAATATCATGATACCCATCCCATACATGAAGTCAGTAACAAATAGGACGACGCCGGAACGACAGCAGCCGCGCTCCGTCCACGCCATCACGTGCCCGGCACGGACCACCTCGCTTATTTCCCGCCAGTTTTCAGGCAACGATCTTCCGCGGCTTATTTTCCTTCTCTTCCTTCCCATCTCTCCTCCTCTCTCTTATGATCCTGTGGCTGCACTTCTGCTCTGTACAGCAGAGGTGCCCTATCCTTCATCAGATGTGATGATCACTCTCCTGTAACCCTCACTGGATTCAACATGTCCCCTGCACCGGTGGTGGCGGACACGCAGCAGGATCTGCGACTGCAGACCTTGGCCAGAGCTTTCGAAGCTCTTCTGCTAACCACCCAAGAGCTCGGCTGTCAAGAGAGACGCTTGCAGCAACGGCTGGAATACGCCAACAACGAGGTAATGCTCTTCCATCGCTGCCTTGCCTCCCCCCTCCCCTGTCTCAAATGACGAGAAAAATCGATTAGCTCTAGATCAGGAGTCGCATCTGCGGCGGTGACGGATATGTCATGTATTATCCGATGAGACTGCTACCATCTGCCCTGCTTTCACTTGATTTCCAGTATACAAGTGCTAACACCTGTCCAGTATCTGAAACTAGCAGACCGTCTCCCTAATGGACCTGATACCCATACGAAGATCGTCTCGGAGAAGATCCGTGGCCACTACTCCGAAGTCAACCCCCCTCATAAACCATCCCTAAACCCTCCGGATGTAGTAAAGGCGCTGGCCGAGTCTGGAAACGTAGGAGAGCAGATGCTTACTGCCATAACGGAGGGGCTGGAATGCTACCAATCCATCCTGCGAGGTCAGGACGATAGGTCAGCATCCGATGCCAATCCATGTCTTGTCGCCACCCGGGCGGGGGTCCCTGCGCCCCTGGAGAAAGACTTCACCACCAAGGGCACCACCCAGGGCCGACTGCGATGTCCCTTCGCGAAGCCGCCGGCGGGAAAACCCTCCGAGAATGGGGCGTCTCCGGGGACAGGCAGTCTGGATCCCGCCCCTAATGGTGATGCGTGCGGACACGAGGATTTGGACCCCATCAAGGCCGAAAAGTCTGACCGTCGGTCGAGTCGCGCCCCCTCGGCGAGGACCTCCACCACCCAGTGTCCCGTGGCTCGGTGCCCCATCCGATATCTAGATAAACATAGCCCGGAGGAGGTGGCCGAGTATGTCGAGCGGCACAAGCACGAGATCCCGCGCAGCCATGCCATCTGCGTGCAGCGGTACCAGCGGGACTCGTCCAGCATGCGCCAGCTGGACGCGAAGTACGGTAGCCTGATCAACATGATTCGCGGCCTGTCCGTGAAGCACCAGGCGTTTTTGCCCAACCGCGGCAACAGCGACGTCCCCGGTTCCAGCACCTCCGCGGAACGCGTCGAGAAGTGGGCGGAAGAAGTTGGTCTGAAGTCGGACACTCAGCCCTCCATCAAGGAGGAGGAGGAGGAAGAGTCGGACGAGGAAGGGAGGAAGGGCCATTTCGATCGCCCGCTGCGCGAAGTCCGCGTAGGGGAATCTCCAAGCCGGCCTTGGGGTATCCCTGTTCCCATCCCCCCTCCCGTATCGGCGCCGCACTCCCCTGTTGCTCCTGTTCCGGCTGCCGTGGGAATATCCTCCATGCCGTCGCGGCATCATCCCTCCGGCGAGAACGCCGGTGCTGCGCCCAAAGGCCGTTGTCCGTTCGGCCATGGCGCCGCTGCTGGTGCTGCTCCCCCCGGCCACGCCGAACCGGAGACCGAGACCGTCCGCGACCCTCACCCTGCGGATGATGCCGTGGAACATGAAGCTGAAAGGCAACCCGGAGAGGATTCTCCGAAGCATCCCCCGCATCCCCCGGCGAATATCGTATTCAACGGGCCGGTCTTCTTCGGGTTCTCTCCCGAGCACACGGCCGCGTTCCTCCAGCAGCTGGGCAGCTTGAGTAATAGTCGGATGGGGCCTGCATGAGTGACGTATATAGCGCATACCAACCTGTATCTATCCTAATGAATTCATCCATCACTACTTTACCTTAGTTGGGTTGTAGTGAACTCCCGGAGTACCTTGTTAGTCATCGGGGCGGAGACGCCTCAGGCCGACTTTCCCGCGGAATACTTCCCACTACTTAACCATCTCCCCCGCTGCCCCTCCATCTCTCCCTCCCCATGCTTCGTTCTAGCTCTCGTGTTCTTCTCTCCCACCTCTCCACCACCTCTCGCCCTCTTCTCTCGACCCTGTCGACCTCTCCCCGCGTCCTCCGACCCCTTCACCACCCCCAACTCGCCACAATGTCTGGAATGACTCCCGTCACTGCCTCCGGTGCCTGCCCTCGTAAGTTGACAGCCATATCCCATACCCACCAGAGAACCCGGGGTCCATTGCGCATCAATGCGATCCCACAGTCCAACTGTCCATTCGAACCAAGCTAACCACCATCCCGCAGCTGCCGGCCCCTACGTGAGTCCCCCGCGTCCCTACCTCTCTACCTACTCCTCACCCCGACCATGATACGCCCGCCGATGCACCATACACCTGCCCACCAACAAACACCCACCCTCTCCGCTAACCCAACCGAACACAGTCCCAGGCCATCCGCGCCAACGGCCAGATCTTCGTCTCGGGCCAGATCCCCGCCGACGCCTCCGGCAACCTCGTCTCCGGCAACATCGGTGACCTCACCCAGGCCTGCTGCAACAACATCAAGGCCATCGTCGAGGCGGCCGGTTCGGCTGTGAACAAGATTGTCAAGGTCAATGTATGTGGTGCCCCTACCCCGATTCCGTGCTCTTGCTTGCTTGCTGGCTGGCGATGGCGCTGACCAGCGTAGGTCTTCCTCACGGACATGGCCAACTTCGCCGAGATGAACGCTACCTACGAGAAGTTCTTCACCCACAAGCCGGCGCGTAGCTGTGTCGCTGTCGCTCAGCTGCCCAAGGGCGTGCCGGTTGAGATTGAGTGCATTGCCCTCGAGTAAGGGGTCGCTCTAGGTACATATAGTACGCCATAGCCCCGGGGGGTGTGTGGATGAAAATGAGATGAATTGAATTGAATTATATTTAAATGCACGTCATTACATACATAGCTGGATGGGATTGCTCCCGTCCTGTAGGGCGTAAGAAAGTATCAACGTCCTTCGAGCAGGCCATGATCAATAAGTACGTCCGCAGGAAGGACTGGAGCATTCGTAACTTAACTTCCAAATACGTAGTCGAGGAATGGGAATCGTCGCATGAAGTCAACAAATATTGAGATAACAAACCGATGCCCCTGCCCCAGCCTGCCGGAAACAATACCAACAAGAAAAAAAAAAAATTGAAGTGAGCAACGCGCAAACACGATGACCTCCGGTCTGTCTGTCGGTCTGTCTGTGTGTCCTAGCGTCGACCCAGCGTCCCCGCCATACGTCCCCCGCCGGCCATCAGACTCTGCTTGACGATGGCGTCGGCCGCCGCGGCCGCCGCAAGCCGCTCCTTCTGGCGGCTCCGGTCTCGCAGATATCCCGCGGCTTCGGGCCGCATGCGCAGAATCCGCAGGATCATGTCGTCGTTCGGCTCCGCCTGCGCCTCGCGTCGCTTCTCCTCCTTCATCTTCCTCATCGTGCCCAGGTTGCGCGAGAGCATGATGCTCTTGGCGCGGCGCGCGCTGGGCACGCCGAGCACGCTGCCCGACCCGGACAGCCCGAGGTGTGGTGGCGCCGACGCGCGGTTCTTGGCTGCTTGCTGGCGGGAGATGGTCGCGGACGCCATGCGCTCCGACGTGCGGATCAGGTTCTCCGTCGGCTCGAAGTAGAAGAAGTTCAGGCTCTGGATTTCGTGGTACTTGGGCGACTTCAGGATGTCGATCGAGACGCCGTTGGCCTCGCCCGTCTCGTCGTCGACCGCGTGGAAGAAGTTCAGCAGAAGCACGAGCCAGCGTGAGACGATGTCCACCTCCTGTATCGTGAGGGGTTTCTGGTGCGATGGCTTGTCCGACAGAGGTGGCACCAGTAGGCTCTCGATCGTGCTCAGCACCTCCTTCCAGAGTCGTGCCATGACCATCTTCATGGCTTCGCCCGTGAGCGTCTTGTTCATGATGGCGAAGTTGTCGTTGAAGTAGTCGAACAGCGGCGTCAGCGCGTTTTCCACCTCCGCGTTCGACGGCATGGTCGCCGTAGACTGCGCTCGGTTCCGGTTCAGGAAGTTGGACACGCTCGCCATCGTGAGGCCGCGGGAGAGCAGGGACTTCAGTGTCCGGCGTGACAAGCAGTAGCTGATGTATGCAGAGAGCTGGCCACGATTGTCAGTGAGGGTGTTGATTTTTGGTTGCTGGGCTGCTTTTGGCTTACCTTTTCGGTGATCTTGCGAGTCATGTCTCTCTCGGTGCGCTTCAGCGTCCGGAAGGACTTGCCGAAGTAGAACTGGATGTCGTCGCGCTCTCCCTCCATGCTTACACGAAGAAGCAGCCGGCCTTGCGTATCCAGGTCAAGCCAGTATTCCCTCGGCAGGAAATCGCGGAAGTGCACGGGGTCCAGCTTGATGGAAGTGCGGCCGACGTAATCATGATCACCCACTGCATCCCAGTCCCAGATCGTCGCGATTATGTTCAATGGTCCTTGCGTGGTGATATCCACGGTATCGTCCCACCGGGGGTTCAGGTTATTGTAGATAATTCGAGTTTTTGCGATCCGTTTCTGGTACTCGTCCGTCAACACCACGTAGGGATCGCTGCCTCCGTTCATATCGCATGCTTTCAGGTCTTCCGCCTCGACGATCTTGATTGTGAACACGTAGGTTGTCGACTTGCGGACTTTCTGAAGCTGCGGAGGCGAGTTTTGTGCTATGACTTCGGCACAGCCGTCGACGTTGATCTCATGCTCAAGTCTATCAAGCTGCGAGAGAGCATATTCGACGTTGTTGAGTTTAACAAGAGACTAGGCAAAGGTTAACGGGAGAAGAAGCATGTATAGAATGGTGTCCTGGTGTTGGCTTACCTGGGGGAAGAACTGGAACGGCTCTATTTTCTCTTTGCTGTTCCATGCTTCCTTTGCTATCTGCATCAGCTTCTCCTGGGCCGTTTGATTCATTGCTGCCTCTTGATCTGGAGACAGTCGATCCATTTCCTTGGCGAACATCTGTTCCAGTGACTCGCAATATCTCGCAACCCCCTTTCCGATGGACTTGGATAACGCGGTCATGAACTTGGCGTACTGGAAATCGTCGTCCCACCCCAGCTGTATCATCTGCTCCACGACCTGATTGAATGAGCGGAAGATATCTATCACAGACACGCTGTGCCGGTAATCTTCCGGGACCATGTCGCCCATGTTATCAGCTCGGACGTTGAAGGCATCTTGTCGAATGGCGTGCTCAACCCAGTCCATGATCTTCTGGTCAGTCAAGCGGATCCAGCGCCATACAAACCCTTCCAGCAGTTCTTCCACGCGGAATGGGAATTTTTGACTGCTTGTTCGTTAGGTTGTGAATTCACAATGAAGGAGCGAGAAACATACTCGGGAAGTGCCTCCACAAAGAGCTGGCGAACAGTGGTCAGTTTCTTATAGAGGTCAAACCCGTCCTCAATTTCAAGTTCCTGGCCGGTTGCTTGCTCCCTCTCGATGATTCTCACCACCATCTCGTGGACATCTTCTGCAAAGATTGGGAGCACGTTGGAGACCAAGGTCCTGTAGGGGGAGACTCTGTTGTCTGTCAGCGAGTGTGATTGAGGGCATACGTAGTGTGAGTCTGGCCCTTACCCCATAATCTCCGGGTTATTGCGATAGCGCTTTCGAATTTTTTGTGCGAGTTTCGAAATGACATCGCACAGCTGAATGATGTGATACAACTCCCACGACTCCGGCTCGACCGGCACTTCCTGACCCAGATGCTGTTGGTATTTCTCGGCTGCTTTCTGAGCAAGCCCATCTTGGACGTATGCCTGGAATCGCTCGATATCCGCCGGGTTTTCGGTGTAGTCGGGGTCTATTTGGATGTGGTTCTCCAAAACGTACATCACTGGGCCGATCGCACGAGGCTTGGCCTCGTAGCAATCCATCATGACATCGTATAGTTCTCTCAGCAACGCTTCATGGAGGTCTGAAAGAATCTGCTGCATTAGGAGAAGGTCATGGATCGTCCATTTCTGACGGTCGAAAAGAACGGATGCCACAAAGCTGCTCCGCTTTCTCTCTGCCGAGGGCGTTTCCTTGACGAATGTAAATGCCGAATCTAAGGTGTCGAGATCGATCTCGTTATCCACGAATTTCGAACGAACGACATTGAGGAATAGAACGATCCTAGAAAAGTTGGGGATCCTCCAGCGAAGGCAAACTTCGTTCAAAAGCTCACTCGACTGCTTGGAGAGGAGCTTCAAGGACGGTGTCTCGGAAGTGGCTTGGGTAGCTTCTACTTCACGATCTTTCAAGTCGTGGCTCAAGGCCTGGGCCAGAATATGGCTGTACACGGTTCTTGTATCGGATGGTATGAATGTATAAACGTCGGATTCGTCAGAGTCGTTATAGTCGTCAGCCAGAGCGAGGGAGCTGAGATCCACCGGTTGATCGATGATATACGAGGTCGGACGGTCTGAGCTGGACCGTGCTAAATCGGCCGCCGTACCGTCGTTGGAGTTCACGTTAAACTGGGGGAGCGCACCACCTGGGGCGCTCTTGGCAAGCTCAGGGTTGGACTGCACGATGGCGAGCATCATCTGCGACAGGTCCGGGCCCTCGCCCTTCTTCCAGTGCTCGTATGCTTCCTCGCTGTCGAAATCCTCGGTGGATAGGGTCTTCCGTGTGTTGAGGCTCAGATGAGCTTGATAGGCCTTTAGATCCTGTAGGGCTGCCCGCGCCGTCCAAGTTCCCCTGTGGCTGTCGATGTCGGACTGTGCTTGGGCGGTGGTCATGCCATAGATCCTAGCCACGTGCTGCACGAGCGGCATATCCTTCACGTCGTAGCTTAAAGAAGCAGCCGTCTCCACCGAGGCACCGTTGGACTCCATGAGATCCTGATCCTGCGAAAGAAGCTTGCTTTCCAGAACCGACAGGCGGTTTGCCAGCTCCGGCCGATCCTTCGCCCAGTCATTACTCTTCAAGATAAGCGCAAACAGTCGGACAAAGAGCGCAACGTGTCTGTCCACCATCAGCTTCCAGCTGTCGTCGTCCGGATCCTTCCCCTTGCTCAGTTCCTTCGTCGCATTCGAATAGAAGATCAGGACGAGATCCTCGGCGCGGCGGTCTTTCTCCATGCGCTTCTTGAACGACTGTTCCTTGAGGGTGTTCAGGAACACGGCGAACGTCCTGACCACCAGTGGGTCCTGATATTCCTTCCTCTTCTCTTTCTTCGTCAAGACCCCGGTCAACCGCTTCTCCAGCTCGGAGATGAAGCCATGCGGGAAGCGCGTGCTCTTGGAATCCCGCACCAGTGAAAAATCGCTCATCAGATCCTGGAACGACGTCGAAGCCCGCTTCGGGCGCTGTTGAAGCGCCGGTGCATTGTGAACGCGGCGCGAACGAGGATGGAGCAGGTAGGCGAGGTAGGCAACGCGGAGGGCGTAGGTATAGGACGTTGTCGGGTTCACGGGGCGACGACGGGAGCCGGAGAGGCTGCGCGAATGGCGATGTTCATTCTGAAGGCTGTTTATCCGTCGATTCAAGCCTCGGGACTGGGTCGATGCCGTCGACATGGGGAAAGACGCTCTATCGTGATGTTGCGGTGGCGGCGCGGAGGGTGGGGACCATGGATGGACAGGGATGCGACCTCAACCAGAGCAGCATACACGCTGGAGAGAGAGGATAGCCGTAGAGACACTGGACGAACGCACTTCCTGATGAGGAGAACCGGGAGAAGGGGGACTGGAATGGGGGGAAAGATTACGGGGGGGGAAATGCAGGAGGGATTGAGGTGGAAGAAAGGGGTGGTGGAAATGGGAGGGGTGTTGTTGGCAGGTGGTTTTGCTGCACCTGAAACAGAATGAGCTGCCCCATCCGCTGACGTCGTTCGCTCGCTGTGCGCAACCCTCTCTGCCACTGTATACTGGGAGTCTAGCTGGATTGTTTGTTGGGAACTACATTCCGTGTTGGGTTGGGTTGGGTTTTATTATTGGATTACTTTTAATGGTGGATAGTTGCTGAGCGTCGGCCTGCACCAAACAGGCCCTCGCGGTTGTCGTATGTACCACCCATCGTCCAGGATGCACAAAGACCTGGTCCGCTGTGGCTGTGGGTGACCGCAGATGGTCCTGGAGCCACACCACGTTCAACATATTCTCCCGTACAGACCAGATATCACACGGTGGATCTGGTCGCAATCCAGATACAGTTCCTCCTGTCAGCGGACCGATGACCACGTCAAGTGCAAACCGAAAAGAACTCGCATTGTATTTATTTACACAACATGAAACAGACCAAACGAAATCACCAAGAATCCTGGCCGGACTTGCGGGCCTGAGAGCCGTCAGTAATCTCTCCACTGGCACCACACATAGTGGACATTCGACTTACCGGAACCGCATGCGCTCCACCCATCTCCTTCTCCAGACCGTCCGGATACGTCTTGGGGACGCTGGGCTTGTCCGGGTAGTACAGGCTGACCACGCCGCAGAGACCCAGGAAGGTCACGACGAAAGCGCCGAGCTGGAACAGACCCTTGCGAGCCGTGACATGGGTATATTGCTCCGGACTGAAAACGCCCAGAATTTCGTTTTCTTCGTGGACCGGCTCGCCAAAGTTACGCTTCTCTTGCTTATCCCACCAGTCGCCGTAGGGGTCTCTGAAGGCACGCTTCACACGGGGAGGGTTCTGGTAGCCACCATTCTGGAGAGCGCGGAGACGTCAGTCGGGGCCAATTGAACGGCAACGGCTTCGAAAAGGCAACCTACCTGCAGAGGATCCTCGACCTCCGCAGCCGCGAGAGTCCGGCCCTGGGAGAACGTGGCGCGGGGGACGATGGAACGGGCAGCCAGCTGGGGCAGGCGCCGGGTGAAAATGCGCTGGGACAGCATCTGGGAGGGAGATGAGTATTTGGAAAACCAGACGCGAATTGACCGCGGTAGGGGAAACACTGACTGTCGTGCCGGGGAGCGGGAGAGGATAGACGGAGGGGAAGGGAGGGCACGAAAAGGCTCGAGTTCACGGGAGGAGGTTCGAATGACGGACGGGATTCCGGATTGGATTAACTGGGCGGTTGTGTTGTGGCCTGGGGCAGCAAGATGACACACCCGCTGACAAACCCTCTCCCCGTACTCCTCGTCAGAGTATTGAAAAAACCACCTCTCCACGCAATCTCGCCATCTCCGTGCTTTTCCCGTCACCCGTCGCGCTACATGCCCGATAACTATGCCAAATTTCTGGTGGCATTCTAACTCAGTGATAGCTACCCGTTGATGCCAATTTTTCCCGTATCGACTGTGTTTTCGTTGGGAAAACTGGGGTCAGCTGTGATCAGGGCCCCTGCCTCCGTGGTTACCAAGACATGCAAAACGGCAGCTCGAATGGCATTACACACCACCATGAACGCGTGACCCCCGAACCCCCTACCCCTCCATCGGATTTGCCTGCGCCCGAGTATCCCGACGAGTTTTCGAAACGCGATTCCCTCCCCGCTCAGCTCACAGACGATCTCGTCGAGAATCCCGACGGGCCGCCGTCCAAAAGGCGAAAGCTCGCCGCCGCCCCAACGCCCTCCCGTCGGTCGAGTTCCCGCCCCGTGTCGCCCCCCTGGAAAAAGGCTGGTGTGGATGGTCCGACGTCCTTCCTGCAAGATGGCAAACGCCGGTCTTCTCGAGTCAACGCGGTTCCTCTGGAGTTTCAGCCCCCGTCGGAGAAAAGGCACACGCGAGCCGCCCAGAAGCAATATGTAGGCGGGAAGCCCGCGGTGTCCTCCCCGTTGGCGAACTCTCCATCGCGTCCGGAGCCGAACGGGAGGTCTGTTGGTGCCAACACGACGACCAACGGGTCACCGCGCAACGTGTCTACCAGGGGTGGGTCTACCCGGCGGCGGCAGGTCTCACAGTCGCCCGCGTCGAGGCAGACTTCCACGAGGGCAGTCCCACAGGGCTCTGGTACTCCGGCCCATCGTCGAACTTCCAATACCGGTCCCAATGGATCAAGTGCTGAGCTGGGCGAAGGAGGTGACGCGGGGAGGGGAGTCTGGGCGACTGAAGACCACGAAGGGGAACAACAGAGTCAGAGGTTCCCCAGACTGCGGATCAAGGTTAAGAAGCCATCGCTCGGAGCCCAGCACCCATCCCATGTGTTGGCTCCTCGGAAGTATGGTTCCTTCCGGGAATGGTTCGAGAGTCCGGAGGGGAGGATGCGCGACGACCGCGTCCTTACGCCCGCCGAAGCTCTTGAGGAAGCGCATAAAAGACGTCGAATAGCTGCTGCTGCTGAGCCAGGCGGTTTACTTAGTCCCGATGTATGCTCTGCATATCTACCCGAACAACAGGAAGAGCCGCCCCAGCAGTATTCTCACCAGGATCACCTGGTGGCGCATGCGCTGTACTTTAAGAAGCTTCTCGATCAGGAACATCGACGGCACCGTCAAACGGCAAAGCTTTTCGCTCAGTGGTGTGCTGACGCCTGGAAGAAGCGGAACAAGGACCCGGAAGACATACTCAGGGAGCAGGAGGAGGAGATGCGCGTGAAGCGGAAACAACTCGCCAAGGATCTTCAGAAGATGTTCGATTTGGCTCGTGCAGAGATAGACCGGGTGCGTTTGGCGCGCTGGGAGGAGGAACGGAAAGCGGAGAACCAGCAAGCTTTGGATCACGCCATTAAACAGTCCACCATGCTCTTCGAGAAGAGACGAATGGAAATCCTGGGTGAAACTGGTAGCGACGCTCCCGAAACTACCGATAGTGAGGAAGGGGAGACTGATGGCGAATCTGATGGTGAATCCGACGAGAGCAATATGTTGTCCTCCGATTCCGAAAGTGAAGATGAAGCTGGAGTCGACGACGATGAAGGCCTTACCGCAGAGGAACTCCGACTGAAGTATGCCAACCTCGCCCATGCACATTCCGAGGCAGACCGGGACTCTTTGGCCTCAGATGAGTCTGCATTGTCGGACAGCGAGGACTTTAACAGTGGGCGTGTGTCCGACGATGCGGCAGACTCTAAGACTCCAACGGCAGAAGATTCACCACGACAGGTTGAGCTCGATGAGGTTGACCCGATGCTCATGGACGACAGCGAGGAGTCCACCGACATGGATGATGACATGGGCGACAGTGATGAAGATAGAGGAGACTCTGACGAAGAAAGCGACGATGGTCCTGGATTAATGGGATTCTTTGCGAATGATGTACCCTCGGCCGGGGGACAAACTACTGGTGACGATATCGACGACGACGCGAACCAAGTTCCGGACGATGACGACGGGGCAGAGGAAGTAGAAGATCCCGACGAGGTTTCACTTGTTCCTACCGCACCCGCGCAGTCTGAATCAGGGCCGGATTTGATGGAGACTGTTGATGATCCTCCTTCGGTTGATGCTACTCCTATGGAGGATGAGACGGTGGACACCGGGCCTACAGATTCTCAACCTCCAAACTTGGAACTTCAGGGTGCTTCTGAGAACACTACCCCTAAGCCTCCCCGGGAGACATCCGATATGCCCAATGAACCTGAACTTGATCAGAGCGGCGAGCGTTCCAGCGAGGCATCACCAGGCACACTTGCCACAAAGCCTTCCGAACCGGAATCTGTATCATCATACGAAGCTTCGGTGGAAAAACCTACAGAACAGCAAAACGAATCCCCTACCCCTGGATTGAAGACGCCCATACCGCATCTTCTTCGAGGAACCCTGCGTGAATACCAACATTTTGGCCTCGATTGGCTTGCCGGACTTTATACGAATCACATAAACGGGATCCTTGCAGATGAGATGGGTCTCGGCAAGACTATACAGACCATAGCCTTGCTTGCCCATTTAGCCGTGGAACATGAGGTATGGGGACCGCACTTGGTTGTCGTTCCCACGAGTGTGATCCTCAATTGGGAGATGGAATTCAAAAAGTGGTGCCCAGGGTTCAAGATCATGACATACTACGGCAACCAAGAAGAGCGACGACAAAAGCGAAAGGGTTGGATGGACGATACGAGCTGGAACGTGTTGATCACCTCATACCAACTCGTTCTCCAGGATCAACAAGTGCTGAAGCGAAGAGCCTGGCATTATATGATTCTGGACGAAGCGCACAACATCAAGAATTTCCGCTCTCAGAGATGGCAAGCGCTATTAACTTTCCGGACTCGAGCACGGCTTCTCCTGACTGGAACCCCACTCCAAAACAACTTGACGGAGCTGTGGTCTCTCTTGTTCTTCTTGATGCCGACTGATGGCGAAGACGAGGGGATCGAAGGATTTGCTGATTTGAGGAATTTCTCTGAGTGGTTTAGGCGTCCAGTGGAGCAAATCCTGGAGCATGGCCGGGAAACCATGGACGATGAAGCGAAACAAGTCGTCACAAAGCTTCATACAGTCCTGCGCCCATACATTCTACGTCGTTTGAAAGCCGATGTTGAGAAGCAGATGCCCGCCAAATATGAGCATGTTGTCTTTTGTCGACTTTCAAAGCGGCAGAGATACCTCTACGATGGTTTTATGTCAAGGGCGCAGACCAAGGAGACTCTTGCCTCGGGCAATTATCTATCGATCATTAACTGTCTGATGCAGCTTCGGAAAGTGTGCAACCATCCAGACCTTTTTGAGACCCGACCTATCTCTACATCATTTGCTATGCCGCGCTCTGTGGCAACAGAGTTCGAGATTAAAGAACTCCTCGTTCGTCGACGCTTACTGTTTGAACACCCACTGGAGAGACTTGACCTGGACTTCCTGAACCTGGTCCCTATCTCCCGGGAGAACATTTCCCGCCGTCTAGCCGACGACAGTACGAGGCTCATGGCTTACGGCCCTTTCAACAAGCTTCGGGAGCTTCAATACCATCGCACTAACTGGGCGATGGGCTTCGATGGCTCCACTGTGCAGTCTACCTTGGAGGCTCTGGAGAATGACTGTCGCAAAAGGAGGATGGCGGAACTTGAGAGGTGTCTGTACTTCGAGTCCAAACGGCATGGCCGTCGGCCGGTATACGGAACGAGCCTGATCGAGTTTCTGACCGCAGATAGCAAACAGCGGCCGACTTCGCACGGCCCCCTACGGAAACGTTCTCTGGCAGATTGGCTGTCCAGTCGGTCATCCGTTCTCGCTTCGATGATATTGTCCATCGAGGAACGGTCCCAAGCTCTGGACGGCTATGTTCAGAGATTTGCCTGTGTCACACCGGCCGCCGTTGCCTCCGGCATCACCGAAGCTGCCTTGACCCCGATTGAAACCCGGTATCTCACCGAGAAGGAGAGGTTCCCACCGTATGATCCATTCCATGAAGCGCAGATGCGTTTGTCAATCGCGTTCCCAGACAAGCGACTGTTACAATATGACTGCGGCAAGTTGCAAAGGCTGGATAAGCTTCTAAGGGACCTCAAAGCTGGTGGCCATCGAGCCTTGATCTTCACCCAGATGACGAAAATGCTGGATATCCTGGAGCAGTTCCTCAATATTCATGGACATCGATATCTACGGTTGGATGGTACCACCAAGGTGGAGCAACGTCAGATCCTCACCGACCGGTTCAATAACGACGACCGTATCCTGGCGTTTATTCTCTCCAGTCGATCCGGTGGTCTCGGTATCAACCTTACGGGTGCGGATACAGTCATCTTCTACGATCTAGACTGGAATCCAGCCATGGACAAACAGTGTCAGGACCGTTGCCATCGTATCGGCCAGACGCGCGATGTTCACATCTACCGGTTCGTTTCGGAGTTTACGATCGAGTCGAACATTCTTCGCAAAGCCAACCAAAAGCGGATGTTGGACGACGTTGTGATCCAGGAAGGAGAGTTCACGACCGACTATATCAGGAAGCTTGATGTGCGCGATATGATCGGTAACGAAGGGGCCCTGGAAAGCCAAGATGAGGCAAGTGCCGCGATGGACCGGGTGCTGGAGAACCGCGTGTCCGGCACGTCTCGCGTTTTCGAGCAGGCAGAAGATAAGGAAGATATCGATGCGGCCAAGAACGCCCAGAAGGAACTCGAACACGCCGACGACGGCGACTTCGAAGACCGGAGCGTGTCGCAGAGCACCCCTGCGCAGACCCAGGCCGGGACCCCGTTGGCTTCTGGTCTGGATGAGGGGGCCACCCCGGGATCGACTGCCCCGTACATGCAGGGAGTTGATGAGCTTGTCCAGAGAGAAGCTCAGCCCGGACATATCGATGACTACCTCCTACGCTTTATGGAGTGGAACATGAAGGACGAACCGCTCGTGCTGCCCGCGGACAAGAGCAAGAAGAAATCCAAGAAGGGAAAGGAACACCGCCTCCGCAAGAGACGTCGTTGAGATAATGATCAGGTAGTTGGTATAAACGGACGGCAAGCGTCCGATGTATTTGTACTCGCGTTTCTTCATCCCACAATTGTGTTATGTATTGATTATTGACTGTCTCCCCTCCTCTCAGGAGTTCCGCAGGGAGGAAAAGAAGACCGGTTTTGGAGTCCGGACGGCGTCTATACCTGGGAAAGAGAAAAGACATTATATGTAGATGTTGATTTGATGCGATTGGTGTTATTATCTTCTCGTTCAGTTGATGTTTGGCGCTGGACGAGTTGGATGATGGATGATATCCAATGATTCCCTGATTATTACTATTGTCCAGCGTTCGATTTCAGTGTGAAGTTTTAATATAATTGGGTTTGGCTATTCGCAAGGATAAACAAGGGAATTTTTGCATGAACACATTCCTAGTAGGGGTTGAGGACAACGACCGGTTCATTTCCGAGATGTTCGAGTCAGGTGGAGCCATGATGCTAGTAAGGCCATGGAGCACGTCCGGCGTAAATCCGCTTCCAGCTATACGCAGTACGGCATACCTACACATGAACGAAGCATAATTTGTAAGCGTAAGGTTTCAAGCTTCATTTCCTGTGAAACCGCCCCCACTCGAGATGCACGAAGTTTTGGCACCTGCTCCAGAAGCTATTTCCGGATAGGCAGGTGCAAAAGCACCAGGATGCCCCGGGATGCAAGCCAAGGGTGGCCATCACGTCTCGAACGTGGCGATTTCATGGTGAGCGAGCCGGCTGCTTCTCCCCTCACGACACAGGAACCTTGGAAAGGGCCTGGGAGAGGTTAAACCAAAGGAGACAGGGAATACCGGGAAGAATTGCCGAACCCTCAAAGAGCGAATGGGTGCTGTTGTGTAACCGGCGCCAGTCTTTGTGTGAAGGGGGAAGCTTACCAGGGGTGGTGCGCTGAACCGAGGGAAAGAAAACGCACCTCGTTGGAGTCGAATCGCCCAGCACGAGGGCCATCGGGTACAACGGCTGTCTCCAACAACCTCATCTCAGCTTCCATGCATTCTCATCCAATTGTCGTGCAACGCTGTGCGACTGAGTAAAGTTTGTCTCCACTGATCACCGCCGGCGCAACCATGGTTTCATGGGTCTGCATGGGAGGAGGAAGATCCGGTTCAAGGATCACCCTGCCGCGTGGGTGAAGCATTTCGGTCCAACGGACGGGGAGCATGTCTGCCTGGATGTTGTCTGTCGTCTGTCGTACTACGTCGTACAAGCTGTAGCAAGGGGTTCGGTGTGCGTTGAGATTTTCTCTTTTTCATTTTTCTTTTTTCTGTTACCCCATGTGGTGCTGTTTTCCGTTTTCGGTGGAGAGGAGAATGTTCCCCGCAGTCCAAATCCTATTTCTGATCCACTGCATCTGATCGTCTCGGTCAAGGGTCGCGCGAGGTGAACTCTGGGTTCTCCTAATCTGGGTTGCTTCCTGGGTGTGCTGCTCGGGGAGGGTAATGTTCTCCGGCGAGTTCATTTAGCGTTGCGCAGGGTCACCGTTAGGGCTGGGTATAGGCTTTCTGTACCGGAGGGTGGATTTGGAATGCTTTCTGGAAATGGAACGTTCTCCGGTCGATTCTGAGTTCTCATAGGAGGGATCTGCGATGACGCTCCGGCCGAGACCCCTGAGGTATCTCCAATGTCTGTACTCCACATGAGGATCGACTTGTGCTCTGGTGGAGATAGGACGTCGTCTGGCTGGCTGGTTAGTCAGATGGTAATTGAAAGATTGTCGTTGGTTGGGACTTAATATCGGAGAACTTTGCCTGAGCTTCGTCTCGAGGACTGGGTGACTGGTGACTGCTGGTTCGACTGCGGGCGTTTCTGGTGGAGAGCAAGAACCATGGATAGGAGTCCCACGTGGGAATCTCCCCGACACATGCCACCGTTGATAGGGGTTCTCCTTTTACCTGATTCTATACGATAGGGGTCTGGGGCTTCCGGTGCTTTCCTATCCATTCCCATCTTCGTCGCGGTCCCGTGATTGCAGCACTGCGAGGGACCAGTGGCAGAACGAATAGCGGCTGTCATGGTTCTCTGGAACAGCTCGGCACCACAAGAACATGAACTCTGGGAGTCAACTGGTCAAGTGGGCTGAAGAAGATCGGAAGCGTTCACGGGATCGGAAGCGGTCAATGATGGCAAAGATGTTGATTATCAATATGGTTCACGATCTATACCGCGTACACTGTACCGACGACCCCTCCATATAGCATCGCCACTTCAATATCGTCATGCTGAAACTTGGGCAGTCGAGGCCTCGTACTTGGGGCGGCCGACGTGCGCGGCATATTTACATACGATATGTCGACATTATCACAGTACGTAAGGGAATCTCTCAATGCGGACGAGTACATCTGCGAGGCAGTATATGTGGGGAACAAGTGACAGCCAGCAGTTGGCAACGACTGGCAAATAATATCCTATGCGGACGCAATTCGGGCCCAATGGACTCCATTGCTCAGAGCGATCACAGCCAGTCAGTGCATAAGCTGAACTCCCTTTGCTTTTTTTTTTGTCGCCGCTCCTGCTGTTCCAGCCTCCACCTTGGTGGCCACGGGGGGCCGAAGCTAAGAGTCCTATATCCGTCTGGCGTGATGAAGGATCCGAGTGCACCGTGCTACGAAAGGATCTACAGACATGGCGAGGGGGTCTGATGGAGGAGACGGGACCGAAATGCCTCAGTGATTATTTTGACGTAGTTGCAGGTTGCAGAACCCCAATTTAGACATCTGCAGCGGGGTTAGGTCTAGGATCCACGGGTGGTTCCGCGGAACGAGTCGAGCACGAGGCCTGTATGATGGATCAATCTCTCGATGCAGTTGGTACCTACACTAGTGTGTTGTGCAGCCGCCCCTGCTTCAGTCGTGCGCCGTAAGATCTTGCGGCAGATATATTGACGCAAACAATGCGGGATTGGACCTGTCTGAGCGATTGGTACGGTTCTGGCCATTGCCTTGGAGGAGTCCATGCTTGAAGAAGATGAAAGTGGGGGATGACGTGAAGAGGATGTCAACTGAGGCAATTCGCCGTCCAGTAGAGACAGACAGCAACCAGAGGGCCGTGGAGAAAGACGTGCCGGAATGGGAACCCAGACAGGGCTCGTCATGGTCAACGACATTGACTTCTGGCCTCGGCTAATTGTTAGTGACCTCTAGAGTCCGAGACTATCAGGACAACTCGGGGAGATCCCTAGGAGATCCACCCACGCTGGTCTGGTTGATCTTCTCTGGTGCCCCGGATCGATTGGACGGCGGGAGGGATTTGCGTGGATCCACCACGAGAGGCAGCCGTGAGTAATTCCGTGGGACGAAGAGGGGGGTTAATACACCTGCAGACTTGGGACGGTTGGAGGAGGATGTCGAGATAACCGCGCTTAATGCAATAACGCGCATATCAACCCCCTCCACTTCTGTCAACTAGGTCGCCTAGTCTATCCACTATTCTGACCAGTGCCGTCGATAGTGCGCAGACCGGTGAATGACTGGGTTTTGTTGGGCATTGATCGACCGACCCCTTCGTTTTGGTTTCCCAGGGAAGAGGCTGATTCGGGGAGTTGACGTGCTCTGATTGTGTTATGGATTGTTTATCTTGTGAACCATTGAACTGGGTAGAGAGAGCTGGGAGGAAGGTTCCAACGGTTCAGTTAAGTTTGTATGCGATGCCTTGGATAGGAGGTGATCGACAGGCGGTGATAACCTGATCATTTGATCAACCATGCCCAACTCAGAAGTGTATGCCGTAGGATTGCTGCACGAGATCTCAACCCACCCTTAATTTAATTTGAATTTTATACTTATTAATTCTTTAGGTAACATGGCCGACTAGATCTGAGGTCACTGGGCAACATGTCGAACCTTGCTCGACGCCTCCTCATGGGGATGGCTCTGGGTTGCCATGGACGGTCTTTGTTTCTCCGCATCGGATTCCGTCTAGAACCATTCCATCAAGTGTTCCATCTCCAAGGAGGGAACCATGGACGAGTCGATGACAAAGAAATGGGCGGCGGTTGCCGGAACTGGTCGCTGCCGAACTTGTCAGAAACTGCGCCAGGGGAGCTAGTTGGCTAGTCTGTCTCCCACGGAGAAACGAACAGAAGGAATCGGGCGATGAATGATAGCGTCACTAGGCCCGGTAGTCGGGATACGACTGCGTCCCTACATGCCGGGATGCTGCTGGGTACCCAATGGGAGGAGCGAGACCGTTCCCATTGCCCCTCCAACCAGGGTCGATCGTAGATGGACACCAACCCAGGAGATATACTTGCAGCAACGGGAAGATGGTGAGTCCCGTGCAGGGTACCTACACATGCCTACGAGCAGGTATATTCTGGACACTTCCTGGACACTCGTACAGCCTGGAGACATGGTCGTATCGTATCGTATTCGGTATGCTTCCGCGCCACTCCAGTGGTCCGTTAGATCCGCTAAACCCTATCCGGCAGTTCGATGTCCAGTTGGGCCGCTTCTTTGGGGTTAGTGGACGCCGTCTATACCGTATGGTATCCAGTTGCTTCGTTTCTTTGTCCTCTATCCTTCCGAGAGATCATGGACCATCTCAATGCATTCAGGAGGCCATTACGCAGACTGGCGGTCTTAACCCCCTGGGGAGGGACAGGAGCAGCTGGAGCCTGCACTGCCCTCGTCGCCTTCCAGATGGATCGCCCTTGGCGGGCGGACAGGTATAGGCCTGTTCGAGGACGGTGGATTTTCCACCGGGCTTAGAGCGGATTCCGTTAAATCCCTTATCTCTCTGTCAGGCGCTGTCAAGCGGAATCAGCTTGCATACGATCTCGCTGTGGCCCCAGCATTGGGAGATGGGATGGAGGGGGAAAAAGCAAATCCACCAGGAAGGGTTTGACATGACCAGGGGAGAGGAGTGTATAGGTCGAATGAGACTATTGACGGGCGACACGTCCGGGTCCCGATTGAAATATTCTCCTGGCGATCGATGGAGTTACTAGGGAAATTAGGGTAATTATTCGTTTTCATTTTCTTTTTATTTATAAATGTATATTCTTTTAGCCGACTAAGGTTGAAAGAGGCGAGAAGTGATAGATCCATCTTGAGGCTGATGGGAGACAGGCAGTGTTTTTTTTTTTCTTATTTTTTAAATTTTATTGTATGATTTTATCCTCGAAATTGAATTGACGATGAAGATCACCCTTTCCTACAATCCATTCGGCCATCTCCAACCAGACGATCCCCCCCTCTCCCATATCGTGCCAAAATGAGGAAATCCCTCTCTGCTGGGACGATCCTGACTTGACAGGACCCGAGACAATGGACGTGCCACCCCCTCGACCGGCCAATCACCGTTGCCGCTGGTCGATCTCCCATCATCCCGGGGAGGTCGACCGTCCGGTTAGTTCGTCCGGATCCGATGGGCACGAGCTTTCGGATCTCTCTATCCACATGCCCTCCATGGCCTGAGGTGCCGATAGTGGGCGGACATATATTCTGGAGATCCCCCGATCTCCCAGCGGAGCCCTCGGTCTCTCCCCGTCCTCGATCTCGGTGTTCTCATCCTATCCGTCTACCCTGCTGCTCTCCTGACCGGTCTACTTACTACCTTTCTCCTCCTACTTCTCCTATCCCCTCTTTCTGTCTTCCTTCTGTCCATTCGCCAGAATGAAGAATTCAATCCCCTCCGACGTGTGGGAGAGGAAGAAAGCCCTCATCGCGAAGCTCTACAAGGACGAAGAATGGCCCTTGAAACAAGTCATCAAGCAGATCCGCTCCGCCGACTTCAATCCCAGGTGAGAATCCAACCCCCAACAGTCCTTCAGACCGTCCTAACCGCCCTCCCAGTGAGACACAACTACGGAGTCGACTGAAGAAATGGCGTGTCACCAAGCCGTCTCGTCAGACCCGGAAGAAGTCCAACGCCAGTCAAGAGCCCACCGAGGACGACAGTAGCACCGAGTCCACCTCGCCCAAGTGTACTGCGTCGGTCTCTCCCAAGGGCCAAATCCGCTCGGAGCCTTCGAAACAGAGCACTCTTTCAATCACCACCCCGGACTGGTACTTCAATGGAGCCTATCCCAAGCCGGGGGTTCCCTTCGAGGACCCTGCCTGGATAGAACCCCATACCCCATTGACTCCCTCCGGCCCAGAACATCTCATCCCCTGCTCCAGTCCATACGACCCATCCTGTACCTCCCCCTTGGACGGGGTGTTGGTCAATCAGGGCTCGATGCCCCAGTTCCCCAATGCCCCCTACTCCGGCACAACCGAGTCCTGTCTTCAAGCCCCGGTGATGCCAACGACAACAAACGCTCCGGTGGCACCGATTTCTTGGTCCATGCCTCAATGGTTCGCCATGCCTCCAGAGTCTCAACCGTCGACGGGACCTTTTTATCCGGCCGCTCCGCTGAGCCCTCCGATCGATCCTTCCGTGCAGATGATGCCGCAGCCGCCCCATCGTCTGTTTTCATCTCAGTCTTCCGGCTACTCCCAGGCCTCTCCATTCCTCCCGGACAATACCGCCGGCGGTGATCCGTCCGCAGAGAATGCCTACCGACAGAACCCGTCAGAGAGAACGTCGTCAATGCCGTGCAAGATGTCCAGTCAACCACCGATTGGGCTGGTGAATCACTCACCTCCATACTACCATCCCGGACAGCATCCGATGTACTCCTATCCGGGGTCAGATCCTCTTATTCCAGGACCGATTAGCATCGGCCTTTAGACCGTTCGGCTCTGGGAAGCAGTCGTGACATGCCTCTCTTCTATCCCGAATCGTTTGCTTAT
The DNA here is from genome assembly GCF_047715705.1 of Aspergillus ambiguus. Taxonomy (NCBI): domain Eukaryota; kingdom Fungi; phylum Ascomycota; class Eurotiomycetes; order Eurotiales; family Aspergillaceae; genus Aspergillus; species Aspergillus ambiguus. The sequence continues at coordinate 71,880 of NW_027395515.1, read as the reverse complement.
ACACCTGTTAATCTTCTGTTTCCTTTCTTTTCGTGTTCTTGTCTTGATACACCGTTCTTCTCACCTTAACGGTATTTTTTGATGCACCTCATATGATGCCGGGCCTTGGCGGGCCATGGCCTCCTGGCACCCGAGGGATGTATTTGATATCCATGTACTGCACGGGAGTTGGTTACGCATATACACTTGATGTTTTTATGGGTAAAGGTATATATGGGTCTGCATGCGGGTTCTGGGTGGTATTAGTTATTTAGTCTCGATCTAATAGAAAAAACGTCTCGCGATATTAGTACAAATGAACGTTCGTCCCGAAAGACCGGGTCGAGTTCCTTCCCAGTATTCTTGATTCTTATCCGACAACGGACCTCGGCACGTTCCCCGTCTTAAGAGCGCGGGGAAGCTTCCCATCCTTTTTCACCTCTCCCAACCCTCCCATCGCCAACCACCACAATCCCTCCTCTTTCTCTCGCATTAACCTCTCCCACTCACCACAATGCGCGCCATCCAAGTCAAAGAATACGTCAAAGTAAGCCTAGCCGACTCCTCACCCCCCGACCTCCCCATCCTCACCCCACCCAGGGCCCGTTAGACCTCCAAGTCTCAACCCTCCCCACCCCGGCTCCCTCCCCAAATGAATATCTCATCGAGATCCACTCCGCCGGCACCAACTTTTTCGACCTCCTCCAGATCCAGGGGAAATACCAGCACCAGCCGCCGCTCCCGTGGGTCGGCGGCGCCGAGTTCGCCGGCACCGTCATTGCCGTCCCAACCGCCCCGGCCAGCGCACCGCGCTTCCAGGTCGGTGACCGCGTCTTTGGCGCCACGCAGGGCGCCTACGCCACACACGTTCTCGCCGCCGAGCGCACGCTCCTCCCCATCCCGGCGGGCTGGAGTTTCGAGGACGCCGCAGGGCTCTTCGTGACGGCACCGACGTCCTACGGCGGGCTAGTGCACCGTGCGGGCGTGCAACCGGGCGACTGGGTGCTCGTGCATGCGGCGGCGGGCGGCGTCGGGCTTGCGGCCGTGCAGATCGCCAAGGCCAAGGGCGCGACGGTCATCGCGACGGCGAGCACCGAGCGGAAGCGCCAGGTCGCGCGCGACTTCGGCGCCGACTATGTCATCGACTACCGCGACAAGGCCTGGCCCGAGGAGGTCAAGCGGCTGTGTGGGCCGCAGCGCGGCGGCGTCGATATCGTCTACGACCCGGTGGGCATGATCGATGCGAGTCTGAAGTGCGTGGCGTGGAACGCGCGGCTGCTGGTGATCGGCTTTGCGGCGGGCAATATCGAGAAGGTGGCCCTGAACCGCGTGCTGCTGAAGAACGTGAGCATCGTGGGGTTGCATTGGGGGCAGTATGCGCGGTTTGAAACCGAGACTGTCGGCGCCGTGTGGCGGGGCATCTTTGATCTCGTGGCTCAGGGGAAATTCCGGGGCACCGCGTTTAAGGATGAGAGCTTTGTTGGGCTCGAGAGCGTGCCGAGGGCGCTACAGGCGTTGGGCAGTCGGGGGACGTGGGGGAAGGTGGTTGTGAAGGTCATTGATGATGAGCCGGAGAAAAGCAGGTTGTAGATTATTTATGTCTAAGTAGTATATAGGCAAAGAGTATGTAGGTGCGCAAGGAGTCATGCTCTCGTAAGAACGAAAACGCGAGCAACATGAACTATGAAGGCCCTGGCTTCCTCTAGCAACTGCTCAGGGATTGGACATCCCATCCTCGAATCCAGCTCCAGTCGGCCACACCCACAAGACGTGAATGTGATGACTGTCCTTCCGAGAAGGGTCCGTGTGGATGTCCGTCTACCATCGGAGATGGATAGAGGTGAGGACTGGGACAGCTGGATCGTGTCGTTGCTCCGCTAAGTATTAGTCTGGTAAGTCATCTGGTCATCAAAGAGGAATCATTAATCCTCCGCAGGGTTTGGTTGGAGGTATGGTCTTTTCCAGGTTGGGGAGTCCTGGCGGATGATGTTTTGAGGAAAATCGAGTTTTGCGGTTGGCGGTTTTGTTCGCCTACGGCTGAGTCATCCACTATCACCACGTGAAGATATGGCAGTCTACATCGCGAGTACTATCTCCGCTGCCATAGCGCTTGGATAAATCCCTGATTGGGATCAAGGTTTTGGCCAAAGGTCAAACTATAGTAATATCAAATCCCAAACCTAAGCCCATGCGATGTCCGGGTGACAGAGGGGGGCGGGGGCCGGTTGTTGCTTTGTTCAGCCATCTGCGTTAGACATTGAAATTGACCGAATCACCACTTCCTATTGAACCAGCACAGAACTAGACGCCTATAGGCCTTGTCTGCAGTTGAGCGGACAGCTATTTAAGCTCTGTGCCAGACGTTGGATGACCCAAGCGATGCACCTTATGCCAAGAGGGGCTGTGCAAATCGATATGGACGAATTAGAGTCGTCGGAGCCCAAGCAGACGATGAGGATGATCTGGATCTACTTCTTGGTCCATCTAACCAGGTCACAGCAGACTATGGATCTCTGCAAGTGTCAAGAGTAGCTACGTAGTCATTGCGTAGACGGAGAAGCTGATATCGCTGACACCATCACCATCGGGAACTGGGCCAAGGTGGCCTAGAAGAAGTATACATTGCCACCGTTGGTGACAAACTAGAGGGAATGGTCTGCTCAAGGGATACGTTCCCCGTCATACTTCACATATAAGTCCGGACAGTGACAGAATTTAGACATGTGTTCGTAACATCATCTCGTGCTTGGTTACTCGATTTGATGCAAATGGCCAAGCCAACCGTACCATTCTACATCCACGAGCCTCTGTCCGAGGCGCTGGCCCCAGACCCCCAAAATGAAACGGATTTCCAGGTAGACGACAATAAATTTGCTTTCTCGCCGGGACAATTGAATAAGCTCCTGAATCCAAAATCCCTTGCTGCTTTCTATGCCGTGGGTGGGCTTCACGGTCTTGAGTATGGACTACAGACCGATTTGACCGCCGGTTTATCAACAGATGAGAGTACCCTGCCCGGTTATGTCACGCTGGCGCAGATCCACGAAAACACAGCGTCAGGAGAAAAAGGCCCGCCGCGATACTCCGTTGGCACTTCTGTCTCCCTACAAGGGGAGCACCCGTCGCAGTTCTCCGATAGAATACGAGTATTCGGACGTAATGTCGTCCCCGAGCCCAGGAGAAAGAGCTTCCCAAGACTTCTCTGGGATGCATACAACGACAAAATAATCATTCTCCTAACTATTGCAGCTGTCGTGTCGTTATCCCTCGGCATATACGAAGCGGCGAGTGGACAGTCTCAGGTAGACTGGATCGAGGGAGTTGCCGTGTGCGTTGCTATTCTGATAGTAGTATTGGCAACAGCAGGGAATGATTGGCAGAAAGCGAGACAGTTTGCTAAGTTGAATAAACGGGTAACTTCTCTATGGGTCGCATCCTGATATTGTCTGTCTGACCTGTACAGAAAATTGATCGCCAAGTGAGGGTGATACGCTCGGGGAAGACCGACCTGGTCCATATCAGTGAACTGACCGTTGGGGACATTGTACACCTCGAGGCGGGGGACTCCGCCCCCTGCGACGGTGTTATTGTAACAAACCATGGAATAAAGTGTGACGAATCGTCAGCAACGGGTGAATCGGATCAGATCGAGAAGGTCAGCGGGGTTGAAGCGTGGAATAATATCAGCGGCGAAGGATCATCGGAGGAGTTGGATCCTTTCATTATATCCGGGAGCAAGGTCCTCGAAGGATTAGGGACGTACCTGGTGACCAGTGTCGGCACTCATTCGACTTATGGCAAAATCCTCAGTGCCTTGGGGACAGACAGCGATCCTACTCCGCTACAAGTAAAACTGTCTCGGCTAGCCAGCTGGATAGGATGGTTTGGATTGAGGTAGATGGTCCCTTGTGTTCCAATTAAGGCCACCCACTAATAGAAAAGAATTCAGCGCCGCTCTGCTTCTATTCATAGTCCTCTTCATCCGCTTCTCGGTGCAGTTACCGCAAAGTGACACTACACCTGCGGAAAAAGGCCAAAGATTCTTGGACATCCTGATAGTAGCGGTTACCGTCATCGTCGTTGCAATACCCGGTAAGGTAAAAAGTCTCCCTTGTTCAAAGAAGACCCGGCTAACGACTGCCAAGAGGGCCTCCCACTTGCAGTGACGTTGGCATTGGCATTTGCAACTGCTCGCATGCTGAAGGAGAATAACCTTGTACGACTGCTACGTGCCTGTGAGACCATGGGCAACGCTACGGTCATATGCTCTGATAAGACAGGAACTCTGACAGAGAACAAGATGACCGTAGTTGCAGGCTTTTTGGGCATTCGTGAGCTGTTCGGGGAACTACCAGCCAATAACCTCTCATACAGATATACCCCAGTTTCGGAAGTTTTGCAGAGTTTCCCGGGTGCTTTTAGGGAACTCCTTCGCGCGAGTGTCAGTTGCAACTCTACCGCATTCGAAGTTCAGAATGACGACGGAACGGAGTTTAGCGGCAACAAGACGGAGGTAGCTCTGCTTCAGTTCGCAAAGAGCCATCTTGGGATGACAAGCCTCGCCGAAGAGCAGGCGAATCTGCAATTAGCACATGTATACCCGTTTGATTCTACCCGCAAAGCCATGGCGGTGGTGTACAAGACTCCAACTGCGTATCGATTGCTCGTGAAGGGAGCAGCTGAGCTCATCCTTCGGCCTTCCACGGAAGTTATCCTGGCGGAGGAGTCAAATTCCCATGCGATTCAAAGAAGGCGAATGTCCGAGGAAGAACACCGGGCAATATCCGACACAGTCGCCATGTTTGCGGAAACGGGGTTACGAACCATAGGAATAGCCTATCGGGACTTTGATGTCTGGCCCCCCACTCATGGCAAAGGCCCTGGGAATGATTCAACCAGCTTCGAAACAGTTGTCAATGGCCTTACATGGATTGGAGCGTTTGGAATTCAGGACCCGCTACGCCCGGAGGTTGCCGATGCGATTCGGACCTGTCGCTCCGCTGGAGTCCAGGTTAAGATGGTTACCGGTGAGTCCTTTGGCCGCGTCTTTGTTCTTCCATCTTGAGAAGCCTAACTTGGCGAGGCGACAATATCGGCACCGCGCAAGCAATCGGCACGGCATGCGGCATAAAATCCCACGATGGGTTGATCATGGAAGGGTCGGCTTTCCGGAAACTGGGAGAAGACGATTTAGACCGCGTGCTTCCACGGCTGCAGGTCTTGGCGCGCTCATCCCCAGAGGACAAGAGGCTACTTGTCGAGCGTCTCAAGCGTCTTGGAGAGATCGTGGCTGTCACTGGCGATGGGACCAACGATGGCCCAGCCCTGAAGTCGGCCGATGTGGGATTCTCGATGGGAATGAGTGGGACTGAGGTAGCGAGAGAAGCCAGCTCGATAGTCCTTCTCGACGATAACTTCAAATCTATCGTTACTGCTATTGCTTGGGGGCGATCAGTCAATGATGCTGTTGCCAAATTCCTACAGGTATTCTTGTGATGCTGGCGGCATTCTTGAACTGCTGATACTGACGCCACACAGTTTCAAATTACCGTAAACATTACTGCTGTCTTGATAACAGTCGTGACAGCCATTTACAATAGTAAAAACGAGAGCACTTTTAAAGCGATTCAATTGCTGTGGTTGAATTTAATCATGGATACTTTCGCTGCATTAGCTTTGTGAGCAACCCCGGTGTATTTGGGTGAGAACATGGTGCCAGAGGCTTCACTCTCGCTCTCCTTCGGAAAAAAGAGACAGACTAATATCTTACTCCCAGAGCAACGGATCCGCCCACGGCGGACGTTTTGAAGCGACCACCAACTCCGAGAGATGCCCCGTTGTTTACCACCATTATGTGGAAGATGATACTGGGGCAATCCATATACAAGCTCGCGCTCTGCTTCACCCTTTATTTTGCGGGTGGTAAGATCCTTAACCTGAATACACAAGATCACACGGAACAGTTGAAACTCGACACAATCATTTTCAATACCTTTGTCTGGATGCAAATATTTAACGAGCTTAACTGCCGTCGTCTTGACAACAGATTCAACATCTTCGAGGGGATACACAGAAACTACTGGTTCTTGGCGATTAATGTGCTGATGGTAGGTGGCCAGATCCTGATCATATTTGTCGGAGGGGCTGCCTTCCATGTCACTAGACTCAATGGGGCACAATGGGCTATATGTATTATATGCGGCCTTATTTGCATCCCTTGGGCTGCCGTCTTGAAGTTAGTTCCTGACACATTCGTCGATGGCGTTCTTGGGGCCTGCACTGAGGTGCTAAGAGCACTTGGTCTACCAGTGAAGAGGGCATATACCGCTGCCAGGCGAGTTGTCACCCATCGCCAGGGATTCCGCAGGATCCGATTTGGTTCCGGAGCACAAACCTGCCGTGTTGCCTAGCTGTGGCCGCTGTGATATTATGACATTCGCCCTGCTCGCTGCTCACAGGGCTTTTTGTCCTGTTATAAGCTGATCGACAGTTATCGCGTCCGGATCATAGGCTCTGTATATTATAGTATCTGTATATGTCGCATTATAATGCTTGTGTTAATACAACAGTCGATCCGCTAGGACTGGTAAGACCGCGAATACATGGTTATCTTCATCTCATTTCTGCATTTACGGGTCCCTTGATCGATCTCGATTTCCCCGTAATGGACTATTAATTCGACTATGGATTCAAATGAGCACCACTAAGGTATGTTACGTCGCTTTATTAATTATAAATGGAGTAATTGAGTTAATATGGATATTGCATACACCTCAATTAGCGCATATTGGACAAGACTGAAGTTGGGTGGTACAGTATTGGATGTTTGGGCGACACCTGGAGTGAGTAGTAGATTGCAAGGATATTGTCTGTCTGTTCATATATTAGATGAACAAGATGATAGTATATTTATGTCCTAGGTAGCTAAGGTAAGGGACCTACTAATCACGGTAGGGGAGGATATAACAGACTCAACGACATCAGACCCCTACGTCATCGCTCCGACCCCGCCATCTTAAGAGGCAATTAAGAAGCAACACCATCATCGTCTGCATTAGAAATCGCAAACATCTAAACACTCCTATGACTAAATTCTCCCTTCGCATTTCCCCCTCACTTGACTCAATCCTAAGCCAATCATTGACAGCCACACACAGCCTTGTGTAGCCGCCCATCTGAACCGCACATCATCCCATCCCTTGACTATGGCAACCTCCAAAGAAAAGTCCAAATTCAGAAATCTCCCACGGGCTGCTTCTGGGCCTCTCAAGTGTCAATTCAAGGTAGCAAGTCACATCTATCCAATTGACGCGCGTTAACACCCACCAGGGAAAAAGCCTCACTATCCTATCGCAATTCAACAAAGGGTCCGCCTTCACGGAAGATGAACGGAAGACCTTCGGGCTCCACGGGCTTCTTCCTCCAAACATACAAACCCTTGAGGAGCAGGTCCGCCGGGCCTACCAGCAATACAGGAGCCGGCCGGATGATCTTGCGAAAAATACCTTCATGGCGAGCATGAAGGCGCAGAATGAAGTCTTATATTACAAGGTATTATACACATTGATGTAGAATTGTACAATACCATACTCACGAGAACAGCTGGTTCAAACCCATCTGAAAGAGATGTTTAGCGTCATCTACACCCCTACCGAAGGCGACGCTATCCAGAACTATTCGCGCTTGTTCAGACGGCCCGAAGGGTGCTTTCTCAGCATCAATGACCAGGATCGCATTGAGGAGAGTCTCACCAACTTTGGTCGGGGAGAGGACGTCGACTATATCGTGGTGAGCGACGGTGAAGAAGTGAGTGAGCTCTACGGAAGACAAGTAACTACTGCTGATCAGGATGGTTAGATCCTGGGGATTGGTGACCAAGGCGTAGGCGCTATTTTGATATCGGTCGCCAAGTTGGTTCTCTCGACGCTATGTGCAGGAATCCATCCATCCAGACAGCTTCCAGTCGTGCTGGACTGTGGTACGAATGTACGCTCCGCGATGAAGGTGGATTAATTTGTTCATGTCCTAACATAAACCGCAGAATGAAAGTTTGCTTACCGACGAGCTGTACCTGGGCCTCCGACAACCCAGAGCTCGAGGAAAGGAATATGACCAGTTCGTTGACAAGTTCGTCACTGCGGCCAAGAAAATGTATCCCAGGGCATACATCCACTTGTGAGTGCTCTGTTCTCGTCATTTCGGCCATTTCTCATGAAATTCAGTGAGGACTTTGGACTCCAGAATGCCAAGAGAATCTTGGACCGCTATCGATCGCAGGTCCCCTGCTTCAACGATGATATCCAAGGGACTGGGTGTGTGACGCTAGCGGCTCTAATGGCTGCATTCCATGTCAGCGGCATAAAGATGCAAGATGCACGTATCGTGATTTTTGGTTCTGGATCAGCTGGGACCGGCATCGCAGAACAGATTGTCGACGCCATTGCAATGGAAACGCACAAGTCAAAGTCCGAAGCATCTAGACAAATATGGTATGCACTTTGAGGTTAATTTTCCCTCACTGCCACTCTGACAGTCTTTCCAATGGCAGGTGTCTGGATAAGCCAGGACTCTTAGTCAAGTCACTCGGCGAGAGGCTGACGGCCGCCCAGGTCCCGTTTGCGCGGGAAGACGACGAATGGCCGAAAGAAAAGGGCACGGATCTGCTGACGGTGGTGAAGGAAGTGAAACCACATGTCCTGATTGGAACGTCAACCCAGCCCAAGGCTTTTACTGAAGAGATCATCCGGGAGATGGCGCAGCACGTCGAACAGCCCATCGTGTTCCCACTCAGCAATCCTACTCGGCTTCATGAAGCGTGCCCGGCGGATATTAATTGCTGGTCAGATGGTCGTGCCCTGATGGCTACTGGCAGTCCATTCCCACCTGTGGAACGGAACGGGGCACAGTATGAGATCGGTAAGGCCACCATTTGAGATAAGCCACGCTGGACTGCTCTGACTTACGCTTGGTTGGCTTCTAGCTGAGTGCAATAACTCCACGTGTTTCCCAGGGATTGGGCTCGGTGCTGTCTTGTCCCGAACACGAGTCGTGTCCAAGAAAATGTTGGTGGCGGCGGTCAAAGCACTGGCATCTCGGTCACCAGCGCTGCAAGATCCCAACCAGCCTCTCCTGCCCGACGTTGAAGATGTGCGTGAGATCAGCGTGGACATTGCGCGGGCTGTGATCAAGACCGCAGTCGAGGAGGGACATGCGCAGGAAGAGGGTATTCCTGAGGACGAGCAAGATCTGGATGAGTGGATTCATGTCCAGATGTGGGAGCCGACATACAGACCGCTTGTTCCGACTGATGGACAGTGACTACTGGTTCTAAGATCCGAATAACGTTGTTGTCAATGAGGCTGATACTGCAGGTCGTTGCTTCTTAGGGCATGTTACACGATCTCAACCCCTTGCAGATTGACAGAAGCAATATGGCTGTGGAGGATGCAGGGTCCACGGTCTGGGGTTTCATGGTTGACTTCCAACCTACAAACTGTGGCGGTACTGAATCCTCCAACAACAACAACAGGTGGTAGATAATTGTGGCGATGGATGTTGCTGCGCCTGCCGAAGGAGGCGGTGGGGGGCCTCAGGCGATGATGTATTGGACCCTGAATCTTTGACTTCCCGAACTCCAACTCAGCCACTCCTTTCCTTTCTTCCACACTCTTTCGACATTCCCTTCGCTTTATTTAACTGTCATTCTCAGACGTCTCGATCGATCTCTTTATTTTGTTTTCATACGCGGGATTTCTCCTCGTTTGTCCCTTCTCATCTTTTTCACTTCTCTCACCCCGTAACCTCAGCTTCATCGTCATTCCCGCATAATGAAGATCACACTGACGACTGCTATTGTCCTCCTTCTTTCCATCGCCGTTTCGTCGCTGAGTGTCCCTCGCTTCGATCTTACTCTCCGAGATGCTGTCCCTCAAGGGAACGATTTAGAGAAGCGTCGCGGCGGCGGAGGCGGTGGACGAGGCGGAGGTGGAGGCAGTAGTGGCGGCGGAGGTGGAGGACGCTCGGGAGGCGGAGGAAGCACAGGAGGAAGTTCCTCATCCAGAACCAGGTAAGCTCCCCGGCGAATTTCCGTTTCCCTAGACTAACGGGATTGTCGCAGCTCTTCCAGCAATACCGGAGGCGCCACTCGCAGTGGTTCCGGTCGCCAGCCCGCTTACGCCGGAGGATCGTACTATGCAGGCGGCGCGGCTTCTCCTTATGTCGCTGGAGGCAGGTCCCCAAGGGGACTGTCGCCGGCCTATCTCCTCCCAGCGGGCGCTCTTTTATTCTTCCCCGGTCTTTGGATGTACGGTGCCTACGCGTACCCCTATTCTCACCACTACAACTACTACAACGACACGGCCAAGCAAAACGAGTCGTATCCGGTCGTCTGCTTGTGCCAGCAGTACTCCGAGTGCGGCTGCGACGACAACAACAACGGCACGTTCTATCAGTCCCTCTTTAATGGAACCGTGCCGGCGAATTCGAGCGTGGTTCGTGTTGCCGAGGTGAATGGAACAGAGACCATCTACATCAATGGATCATTGCCGAACGGGACGACTGTGGAGGATCCGTCAGTAGCCTCCGCGGCGAGCTCCAGGGCCGCTGAAGCGACCGGATACTGGATGATGGTGGCGGTTGTGGTTGGTACCGTGTGGGGGCTGTAAGTCGGTGAACTTGCTTGCCTGTCAGCAGTCGGAGAGTGATACACGGACGTTGATGGGCTACGGTTGAATTTTGTGTTTGGTTTGGACGGTCATTTGATTTTTGATACCCTTCGGCGTTGGGTGGTTGCGATGCCTGTCGGCTCCTGCAGGCTCATGAGAATGAGGATGAACACTGCTTATTTTATTTAGCCTGGTGATAGACGATAGCTTGTACTAGTACGGACTCCAGCAGCTGATAGACATGACGATCACTATGAGTCTTTTCATCTCCGCTGCGCGCGTCACTATGAGGGAGAACTACGTATTCCTATTCTCCATTAACTGGATTAAGAGGAGAGCAAGTTTGGTCCGAACCAGCAGAGTCATGACCATCGGAATAACCGTCTGCTGGCGGAGGATCTCGTGATTGCGACTCATTAGCGAAATTAATCGCTCTCCACCTTTCCCCTTTCGGCTGCACCCCCGACGTTTCTCTCCATCTCCAAAACTCTTCACGCTCCTCAAACCCCCAGCGTCTGACCCTCTCTCCCACCCAGGGACCGATCTCCCTCGTCGAGAATTGTCGGTTCAGGATGTCCGACGCATACACGCTGCAGCCCGCACAATCATCGTCGCGGTCGCTGTGGTGACGTCCTCTCCGGCGCTCCCATGGTTCACCAGCGGACTAACATCCTCTAGTCAGGAACAGCGCCAGCAAATGAATCACGGCCCCGCCAAGCCAAATAGGCCTACAGATCGACAGTTGCAATCTGACTTCCTCCCTATGGGACTTCGAGTCCGATGGACTAGTTTCACACGCTAGGCCCTGAAGCGCAGCACATCGAAGCTTCCGGCCGGCGCGCAGATTCGTCTGGCCGCCTCGGCGGGAAGCCCTAAAGCCTAAGCCCCTTTTTTCCCTATATCCTTAACTCCCGCCGCCATCCTTCATCTCTTCTGGTTTCATCACAAGCAGTGCTGTCGTTCGTTCCTCTCGTTCTATCCACAAGAGCTGTCACTCGTTTCCAGCTCCATTCATTCTTTAATTTCTCTACTCTTCTGGAGAAGAATTCATTCCGCTGCCTGCCTTCTTTTCTCTTCGCTCTACGCGCCAATAACACCAACACAAACCACATCACCTCTGTCAAGATGCTGTTCAACAAGGCTCTCCTGTTCGCCTCGGCCGCCCTCGCGCCCTTCGCCCTCGCGGCGGAGGCTCCTGCGTCCACCGTCACGGTGCAGATTGTCAGCGTGCCCACTTCCACTCCCACGCCGTCCACCACCTCGGTCTCCGTTCCCTCCTACACTCCCACCCCGACGCCTTCCAGCTCTTCTCTCATCCGCGTCCCCACCAGCTCCGCTGTCGCGAGCGAGACCTCCGCTGCGGCTCCCGCTGCCACGTCCGCCTACACTGGCGCCGCGCCCGCTCTCCAGATGCACGGCGCCGTCCCCGCTGGTATCGCGGCCGTTGCCGGTCTTCTCTTCCTTTAAACAACTTGCCAGTGGGATCCAGTCGACCGCGCAGTTCGGTGGCCTCCGGAGATGGGTGCGCTGTCGCCCAGCGATCAAGCCACGGTCACCGACAGGTCGTTTCTCTGCAAGTAACAGGGGACTAGGCTCGACGCAGACATGCACATCCTAGAAAGAAGCAGAAAAATTGAAATTCCAACTACTACTCTCCCACGGGTTTATCTCTCATACTGTATGCTTCTTGGATCCGTTTTGGCCCTACATCACGGAATGCGGTATATTTGTTGGATGGGGCCTTTCCTTTCGATTCCGGTCTTATCGACCCTTTCACGATTGATCTGATTCTCTTCGCGATCTTTTGATATCCCTTTTGATTTGATTTCGCTTCTTGATGTCGTCACCGTTTGGTGATGTTTATACCCTTTCTTGGCCTTAGCTTTATTTTACGTTTCTTACGCCCTGCCCAATTCATGTTCCGAGTAACGAGTGTAGGACTAAATGGACTGACGATTACTTGTTGATATCTGTTGCACGTTTAGACATGGTGCGTAGGTACGTGATAATATCTATCGTATGCTGCCTGGCTGACGAATGCAGGCTGGCACGTAGTATAGAAATCGGCCTTCATAAGGTAATAGATTTGGATAGGACTTATCAGATCTAGCCTGTTAGATCCAAAGAAATCCCAGCCTACCAGCGTGTATCAACAAAACCTCAGACGTCACGCAGTTGCTTCCGTCATCAGGCGAACACTGCGTCATCAATCTAATCTCATCCCGAAACGGCGTGTGATATCACCAAAACAACGGGTCTGGGGTATGCAGATAGCATGGTACAGCAAGTTATCCGCATTATCTCAGCCGGCAGTGATCTTGATCTACACCATCTAGGTAATGTCCTCATCAAGACCATCGACGCATCAGGCTTTCAGGTGGATACCCTAAACCCCAACTCCAACTCCAACACCAACACTCCCGCCAGACCATCGCTCATACGAACATATACCGACCCATCCCGCCGACAAGGCACCCTCGCCCCATCGTGCAGACCCGGGTACGACCGGAGTATGGCGTATACCCATCAGCCGCGGCGAAAGAAAGCCGAACCCCGTGGGCTCCCCACGGTCTGGTCCCAATCTCACCTAGATACGTATGTCCTACGGAGTAACCTTACTCATGTACGCCGTACTACCTACATACTCAGCCCCCAACGGCGTCATCGGAGCACCAACCACCACCGAAGCGCCGCACACCGGCAATCCTGCATGCTGCAGCGCAGTGGCCGTCGTCTGTCCGTCCGTTAGTCCGTCCCACCTCGTCAGTTAATCTCCGAGTCGTGTGGTTGTCGGCAGGCATGCATGGACCTGGATCTGGGTCCTCCACGCTAACCGTTTTCTGGGCATGCTTGATTGCTTCGAACTGGAGCAGAACGAAGCCGGTACGTACCTAACGTTAGGAGGTATAAGTATTCATCCCTCTACCCGAGCCCGCGGACCTGCAGTCTGTGGGATCGACCTTCTTACCTCGTGATGTTGGTCTATCCGCTTATTCCGGCGGACTGGTTGGTTGGTTGATGGTTAGGAACGAAGGAATAACCTAGCTCGAGCGTTCCGTACGGCGTACGTGTCGGAGATGATCTCGATCGACTGATGGCCGTAATGGTCCTCCCGATGCAGTAACTATGGCGAGGGATGATCGCATCCGTTTAGATGTGGTCTGTTCAGGGGTTCTTTTTTTGGGGCCTTTTTTTTTTTTTGCTTTTGGCGCGGCCCTCTTGGGAAATCACTAGTTCGTGCGGTTGTGCTACGCGACGACTATTTTGTGACAGGTAGCTTAGCTAGTCCTATTACTCCTGCATGACAGGTTGAGATGCAACATCTATTCATTGGTATCCAAGTAGCTGTCACATTCGGGGAGATAAGATGACCCATGAGCAACAGCGTCACCCTGTGAAGTCTATATATAAAAAAATATAAGGACAAAAGGAAAAGAAAGAAAGGGAAGAAAAAGCAAGGATTATTAATAACAAAGCGAGAGCGGCAACATCAACTCTCGCTTCAATCCTTCAGAGGGGAGGATATCCTGCCGCGTCCTCATGGTTCCGTCTCCGGGATGGAACTCCAATACAAAACGGCCCAACTGTACACGGCGTTCATCGTTTTTGGTATATAAACATCAACGTAGAGAGGTATCACTTTAGTTCTCCTGCTTCTCCTGGCTGTCGCCGCTGCTCAGGGCGAGCTCAGCCTTCTCCGCGCCAGCAGTGGCGTTGTGGTCCGACATGTCCAGACCCAACTCGGTGGACATCTGGGCGATTTGGTCGACGGTGAGCTTGGGCAGCTCGTTGGCGACCTGGTAAGGCCACTTGCGCTCGACGTGGGCCTTGGCGAAGATGATGTCGATCTCCTCCAGGTCACGGCCGGCCGTCTCGGCGTAGAAGAACCAGGCGAAGGGCACGGCGACGAAGTTGACCAGGGCGAAGAACAGGTAGATACCCCAGCCACTGGTGTCGGAGAAGACAGGGGTGAACATGACGACGGCGAAGTTGCAGATCCAGTTGGTACAGGTGGAGGCGGAGGCGGCCATGGTACGGGTGCGCAGAGGGTTGATCTCGGGCGGGTAGATCCAGGGGAGAGGGAGCGTGGTGAAGGCGAAGAAGACGATGAACAGGAAGATACCCACGATGGCACCCTTGGAGTTCTCGGTCGTCGGCTTGATCAGGCAACCCATGGTGATGATGAAGGACAGACCCTGGCCCAGGAAACCGATCAGGTACAGCTTACGACGGCCGACCCTCTCAACCATGAAGAACGAGGGGATGGTAGCGAGGGCGTAGACGGTGGCGAAGACACCACCGAGGACGAGAGAGAGACGGTGCTCCATGTTCAGGTTCTGCTCGAACAGCAGGGTGGAGTAGTAGATGGCGGCGTTGCAACCGGTGAACTGCTGGAAGAACTGACCGGAGCAACCGATCATCATCCGCTGGAACTCCTGGGTCTTGCCGAAGGTGAAGAGGGTCTTCCAGTCGGCGGTGGCACCCTGGGTGGCCTTGAGATCGGCCTTCATGAGGTTGAAGTCGGTGAGCACCGACTCGGAGTCGATGGGAGCGTCATTCAGGGCGGCCAGAACCTGGCGGGCCTCCTCATCACGGCCCTTCATGACGAACCAACGGGGGGACTCGGGCAGCATGAGCGCACCGACGGTGACGAAGATGGCGAAGACAATCTGGAAGGCGACGGGGAAACGCCACTGGACGGAGGTGTCGACGTAGGAGAGACCGAAATCAATCCAGTAGGCGACGAAGGTACCGACAGCAATAATGGCACCCTCGAAGCAGACGAGGAAACCACGGTTGTGAGCACGAGAACACTCCGACTGCCACACGGGGATGGTCGCGGTGTCCATACCGTTACCCAGACCGGAGATGACACGACCGATGACGAACTGACCGAGACCCCAGTGAGGGCCGAAGGCGGCGGTGGAGATGACGGTACCGAGGATCATGATGAGACCACCGGCGACGAGGAGAGGGGTACGACCGATGCGCTCACCGAACATGAGGGTGAAGATGGCACCGAAGAAACAACCCAGTTCATAACAGGCGGTGACGGCACCACGCAGGACAGAGACGTGGGCGGAGTAAGAAGGCGACGCATCTCCGGGGATATAGAGAGGGGGGAACTCCTGGGTGAACTGGTCACCGGAGATGATACCAGACATGAGACCCTGATCATACCCGAAGAGCGAGAAACCGATCACCGAGGTGAAGGTGATGGCCAGACGGAGCTTACGGCCCGTCAAGCCAGAGGTGGTAGTCCACATGGTGTTGTGATCCTATTCTATAGGATACTATATTATTGATGTATATCCGATAGGAGTATAGGGGGGTAAGGAGCGGAAGGACCAGGTCAGGACCAGAACAGATAGACCAGGGGAAGAAAGTTCAGTTCAGAGGGGCCGGAGTCCATCGAGGAGCAGGGGAGGAAGAGGCAGACGGGGCTGCTTTTGTATTCGATCTTCATGATGGCGCTGGGAGCGACTGATTGCCAAGCGAGGGAGGAAAAGTTTTTGCAGACGGCGATAATAATTTCGTTCGGGAGATGAAAGAGGCATGTCGGGCGAGGCGGGTGGCCAATCAAGGCGCCGAGAAAAGCTTAGTCCTGCCGCGAGCGCCACCGACGTAACTCTGGTTCAGGGCGACCCGGCGCTGCTTCCAGTAACATTGCCGACGCCGCCCTCGCCCTGGGTAAGCGGCCTGGGGTCCCCATGTTCGACAGGCGCCTCGTGACTCTTCCCCTCAAAACCACCATGATTCCGGGTGCGAAAGACTGCGGGGAGAAGGGGAAGACCACTGACCAGTCCAACGTCAAGCGTACAACGTCCACCGTCCAGTCCACCAGTTCCCTGATGGCCCTCCCTTCTCGGGTACCGCGCTTCCCGGTTGCATGCAGTCTCACTCCTGCAACTCCCTCCCTCAATTCTTGGCCCTTTCCACATGGAGGGTCGGAGGAGTCCGGGCCACAGCATGTGGTACCTGCTCGCTTGTCGTTGGTTCCAATCTCCAGACCGTCGACATCCCCTGGGACCCAGGGTGGATTCTCCTCCGTAAGCGGGTGGAGGATCTCCTGCCTCTCCTACTCCGTACGGTTTATCCTGACTGAGAAAAGGAAAATAAAACGAATTTCCTCTGTCTCCGCTAATTAATTCCGTCCGTGGGTGGATTTCTGGTGGGCAACCATCCAACTCAACGAAGACGGTCCGACCATTCTTGCCGACCACTTTCAGACGCCGTACCATCCATTCAGCCAGTCATCTTTTTAACTTTCCGGCCCTCCTTGGTCGCCTCCGAATCCTTCCATGACGGCGGCCGAAGGAATGAAGGCGCACGGGATGGCACTCAACTGGTCGGGTTCTCCCGTCGGAGCCGCAAGCTTCACCAGAAAACAAGCACACACACGAACGGGAGAGCGGTACTCTATTCCAGCCACAGGTCCCGGCCGGATCCCAAGGGTTCAACAGTCCCTGAATTCGCGTAGAAAGATTCTTCCGGTGGCGGTGTTTCTCCCCTCCATTACCCCATGGACCACCACCGGATCCGGGGGGGACCATGAGGTTGTTCGCACCTCGGAACACCTGCGTTTGCCCAGCATCCAAGAACCCTAAGCCCTCTTGGCCCCCCGACAAGCCTATTCGCCAATACACAATAAGCCCTCTTCGCCCCTCTTGGCTTCATTCCAAGCTCATTCGCCAATTTGCTTCGTTTTGCTTCGCCTGAGTGGAGGCGTCGGTGGGTCACGGTCGCATTTTAGCGTGGCGTGGTCCGACAAAAAACTCTGCGACCACCACCACCGCGTTTCTGGTGGGTCGCTGTCGTCTGGCCCTGACGTAGGTCAAGACATTCTCACCAGCCCTAACGCGGAGGAGTGAATGGATCGGGAAATTGCCTTCTGTCTCAGACTGGATTTTTCGTTATTTGATTCAGGTTACGAGACCGTCGAGACCGATCGCTTCGTCACGTGAGTTACACACAAGGCATGTTAGGCGTACGTGCCAACCCGATGACTGTGCTGGGTCTGACATGCAGAGGCCATTTCCGACACTAACAGTGATGCGGAGATGGAGTATGGAGGTTTGGCTCGTTCACGGAATTCGGAGCATGACTTGGAACCCATACCAGTCTTGCCTTCGTCTTCGTCTGTCCTCTTCATGTTCACCGTTCTCAGATTCAGCCTCTGAGACAGCGTCATGGTCCAGGAAACTCGACACTGGTCTCGACAAAATAACATAGTTCGCCCACTTCATCGGCATCATGCATGTCTCCAGATATTGCATATGCCGCTGTTGTCAGACCCA
Organism: Aspergillus ambiguus; assembly: GCF_047715705.1. Classification (NCBI taxonomy): domain Eukaryota; kingdom Fungi; phylum Ascomycota; class Eurotiomycetes; order Eurotiales; family Aspergillaceae; genus Aspergillus; species Aspergillus ambiguus. Next base: position 53,939 of record NW_027395515.1, on the reverse strand, counting down.
CATCAAGACGATCTTGAAAACAGCTCTCCTATTTAACTCGCCTGTCCCATCGGCACTTTCCAGAGGAATCATGTCAACAGTCAGACTGTTCAACAATGCCTTGACGATACCATCTTCCAATGTAGTTCCGCATCATGACCGCTCGCGTCAGTGACCTCCCGGAAAGCAGGGTGTTCCTCGCGGTTTACAGCTCAAGACACCTCACTTCCCAAATCTGGGCTCCTTGCCTTCGCTATTGAGGGCGTCCGCATGGTTTCCGTCCTTTGCCGTATTTCACCCAGGGGATGTCTGTTGACCCACGCCCCCAAATGGTATTCCCGTTATGAAAGTGATATCCTGTCTAACAGCTGCAGGACATGTCACACTGACTGGTCAGAACATGGATTTGCTCCTCTACCAAAAGTACCTCAGATCTTAGTGGTACGATAGTACTAGTTATAAAATTTCTTCTGACAGACTGCATCTTCGTACTGTGTGTTGATGCGGTTATGATGCAGGGGTAGGTGGTTTTCAAGACGTACGGCGAATTGCAGCTTGACCAGTCTGATCTTAACCAGTTCGCCTGTCTTCACTGTTCAACCTGGACGCGCCATCCAATACCTCTGCCTAAAGACAACATGTCTATTATATACCAGACTCCAACCAGACTAACGATCTATGTAAACTAGCAGTCTCCGCGTCCGCGTTGGGCGTGTAGTCGATGTGATCCCGCCGGCTTCGGACTTGGTATCTCCTCGCTAATCAACGGTAGGATGAGAGGAAAATAGGTAATGCGAGGGCTGTAGCGTCCTAATTAGGAAGAGATGGAAGTGTCAAAGTTTGCCGTAGGCGATTTGTCTGCGGCGGAAGGCCTCCAATCAGCGCTTCAGTTCGGATAGGATGAAATGCGGCCGGACACCGTTATGGTGAATTCTTGAAGCCAGCTATTGTACTGTCGCGGCATCTTCTACAAGGTGGTCGCCGAAGCTTACACGCTGCCTATATTTGATTCCTTGGTTCATACTGCGTATATCGTCAGAATGCGATAACTTTGACTTGGTGTCTAGATGCCTAGGATAGCGACAACGTAAGAATGATAGAGCAGCCAGGTAGGAGAATAAATAGAGTGCCTTTGTCCTCCCGTTACACTCGCCTGTTCCATCCACTTTATACCTCTCTTGAGTCATTTCGATCTACTCCTTCTACACGTAGGTACACCCGCATACTTCCACTACCACATCCGCATCCGATCATGGAATACCTTATCTACCAGTTCGAGAAACGCTTCTCAAAGAGGCCAAAATGTGAGCTTCGCTTCTGGTATGAATATCAAAGGCTACGAAGGAAGCACAGATATTACGAACCAGCGCGTAAAGCAAAAGCCGAGAGAGAAATCATCAAGCCGTTTCTGAAAGAAGAACAAAAGACTTTCGCCCTTCTCCAACGCAGAAGTCGCCTCCTTTAGCACAATCCGAGATCACAGCAGCTCGAGACGAACCCGACGAGGAACTGCCGAACTATTTCAAGAGCCTCTCTGAGGAGCAACGGACAGAGTTGCAAGCAGAAATCAACGAGCTGACCGCCCGGTACTGGAGGTCGAACGCCATTCTGGAGTCAATCAAAAAAAAGGGCAGAGTCGAGCGACCTATTTTGTGTGCTTGTGATGCTCCTCGGTCGGAAGCATCGACATCAATATGATCGTCCCTGGTCTTGGGAGTGGGAAATGGATAAATGCGCCACCTCCGGCGGCTGCTGTGGACGGGACTGCGGATGCTGCATAACACAGCTCATTACATACTATCTGCCTTCAGAGCACAAGAAGCTAGGTGTGTTTGGACACTGTACCCGGGAGTGCCCCTGTTGTATTAGTTTCTATGGTCAGTATGACCCCGATCCACAGCTACCCCCTCCGCGCTTCGAAGTGTAGTTGCTAGCTGATACTTGCTTTGTTCACGCCATGGCTACCTAGTGAATTTGACGTACTTGTGGGGGAGATAGAGAACTGGATGATGTAGGCAGGCGAATTACATCTCTTTCATGACATATTGAAATCAAACTTGATACTTCCTACTATCACTTTAGATAGGAAACGGCGAGGCGATGTTGAGCATAAGCCTACGAACGGGTCGGAGTACTTCATGCAGTTCGATGGCATGGCGCCTTTTGAGCACAGAGTAGAGTATTTGACGCTCAAACAGCGCACTTCCTTGCTACAAAAAAACCATTCGATGTAAGAGATATAATGTACAGATATCATCGGCAATGAAGGAACATGCACGGTTCAATAATGAAGGCGCCTCTATCTACTCCTTGAACGTCGCCTCATATCTAAATGGCAGTTAGTAAACGCATACTAGCAGAGCTCCCTCTTAGAAGAGGTGCATATCCCGGAGGATGACATACCTCTTTCCTCTGAATGCCCAAATACCCCAATTACCACAGGAAACATCATGGGGGTCGAGATCGTTCAGATCCCACCGGAGGCTGCGGAAGATATTTTCCCCCGGCTCGAGGAGAATATCGAACTCCCCGGCGCACTTCTCACGGACCCAGTTGATGTCCCGCTCCATGTCCCATTGCGTGTAGCCAGTGGTGATGATGGGGACCTTGGTCTCCAGAAGCTGCGGAAGCGTCTCTTCCCACTCGTGGGAGCTGGCGGGATGTCCCAGGCCAGGATGGAAGAGCATGAAGCAGTCAAGGTATGGATCGAAAGGCTGGAAGTACTGCGCCTTGTACATCGTGTGGAAGTAGTCCACGTACGTCGTGATCTTCATTTGCCCACCGAGACGGTCTTCGACGATCCCCCCGAACGGGTTCTCAGGGGTGCGCTCCGGGAGCGGAAATTCGGCATCACGGTTTGCCATGCTCTCGGGTCCAATGAAAATCAGATGGATGAGAGATCGCGGGAAGATATAACTGAGCTGAAGCCAGACATCCCGGGGCAATGACGACTCGGCGCGTGCTCCGAGGATGAAAATGCGAACGGGAGGGGCCTTCAGACGCAGCCCTTCAATATCGACGCCTTCTCCGGTCTTCGGGGGGTGCAAGGTATACCGAAGGGCTAAGAGTCGTCAGCTTACGGGCGAAACCTGATAGCAATAATACGAAAAAGTAAACTCACCGCTCACGCTCTTCAACCCCTCGACTGTAAGGCGACTGTTCTTCCGAACACTATACGGACTCAGCTCATGCAGGACGCTTCCGATGGTCATGGGATAGGTGAGCATCCGGGTCACTTGTCTCATGCTTCGGTCGTCGTTGATAGCGTCAAACTCGCGGGTGTAGAGGAAGGTATCCCAGTTTGTCATATTGATAACAAAGTTGTCGTCCTGAAGACCGGGGTAGTTGAACTCGGGGAAGAACCGTCCGGAGTGCAGGTCATGGTCGTCCTCGTTGATTTGCCGGATAGTCTCACAGATTTCTAGATGTGCTTCGAAATCCTCCATCCAGTGTCCTTCGGAACAGTAAATCGGAACGCCGCAGTCGGGGCATTCGAAATGCGAATGGGCCGGAGGCAGGCTCGCGTCTTGCGGGGTCTTTCGCGACTCCGGGTCGTGGGGCGAGACGGGCGCACGCGTCTGTTGATGGCTGGGGTGCGGACAAAAGGCATTCTGCTTGATAAAAGCAGCCCTTTGACGAATTGCAGGGGCGGGCGACTCAGAAAAGGAGTGGAAGAGGTTGTTGCGTTTCAGCAGGACTCGTGGATCCGGGTGGCTCGACGTCGCAGACGTGGCCTTCTGGATGAGCGGCTGAACAGTACCATTGGGGGGAGCTCCAGGTGATGAGATTGAAGCCCGCTTCAGTCGACTCTGTAGGCTCTTCGGCGTGGAACAGTTATCGCTGTGCGAACTGAAGTTTCGCGCGAAGCCTGCAGCAGGGCCGACGGCTCGTCTCGAATTGGTGACGTTGTGCAGGCGGACGATCGAATTGTGGGTAGTAACCCGTCGTCGGAGAACCTGCAGGCAACGCCCGCAAGTATAGTCGCCTCTCATTTTGCTGGTTGGAGACGAAGGTGGCTCCTAAATGCTGAGGTCCGCCAAAGCTGCGGGAAGCCGTCGCTTTTTTGACGATCCCGCCGGGCCACGTGATCCTCCTGTCATTGTTTATTCTACTCCGTACCTCTTCTCTACTGAGAATACTGCATATGGATATACAATTCCATGTCAACGATTCAAGGGATGGCCGGAACGGATGAATAGAATGAGTAGAATAATTGCAAAAACACATCCAGCTATGAACATCCCCAATGAAAACCAGACTATCTAAGGCTGTCGCTCCGTTACACCACTCATTCCTTGCGATCTAAACGCACCTGAAGGTTTATAAAACTTCTAGAAGATGTCTTCAGAAGCACTCCAATCTTGCTTGTCCCGACTCTCCCAATATTTACCATTGTGTGCCCAGTACTCTTCACCAGTAGTCGGACATTTGGCGCGGACAAACCACTGAGGCTGGTACTCATCTCCATTGGCTTCTCTCTCCCTGCGTTTGGATCGCTGTTTCTCCTCCACCCGGTGTTTCTCGGTAGCAGCAAGGTCATATTCACCCTCTTCCATCGCACGTTGATCAGGCCGAAGTCGGGTGTCCGTAGGAGGCAGATACGGCTTCAGGCTATCCGGGAGGGCATTCAGGGTGATGACGAAGGGAGTCAAGTTGAAAGGTATACCACTTGGGCGAGGATGGCTTTGCCACACCAGGAACGTCTTGGCCGACTCGGGATCCTGGCCAGAGACCTGGGCTTCGAACCCGGGGGTATGACGGGCATAGATCTTGTCATTCCAACGTCCACCAATGCTCCATTTCGGCGAACCCTCACGGTCGACAACCTTACCAGTTACCTGGTATGCCGAAGAAGCTTTCCAGCCTCTTGGCTTGAAATCAAGATAGCAAACTTCCCCAGTATTCCAGTTCTTGATTTCCATCAGACCATAATTGTCCACAGTGGGATTTCCGGTGATGATGCCAACGACCGACGAAGTGACCTTCTTCCAGGTGTACAGTTCTTCGCCGCCAGACGCAGGTCGCAATTTCAAGAACCACGTTCCGAGAAGATTGATGTCGAACGATTTGCCGTAGAATTTGGACTTCAGCGCAGATTCACCCTAGAAGAGTATTGTCAGTCAAGGAAATGCGTCCAATCAGGGCAGGTTAGCCTTACCCAATAATCCCACTTGGGCGATTCGGCCCATGCTGCTCCAATCGGCGGATGGTGGCTAACTTGTTCGACGAAGAATCGATACCCTTTGTCAGGCCGGACGTACTCGAATGTTTCACCCAAGAGTGGGTTGAAAGGTTTCGCCACACGCCCGATTGTGGAAGCATACTCACTGGCTGCATAGGCAGCAACGTATACGAGACGCTCCATTGAATCGGGACGATCAGCAGCGATGTCGAGGAGATCCGCGTATTCCAAGTCTTCCGCCACGCGTTGGAGTAGAGAAGTCGGTTCGTTGAAGGACACAGGCAAAGTCATCTTGGTCATATCCTTGCCGATCATAGATTTCAAAATTCCCTGACCAGTTTGTGAGAAGACGATCACGTATTGACCTGCTAGTATGAGCATCACTTACCCATAAGGAGATCTTCGGCCTGTTGTCGTAATCCATTTTGAGCCTCTCTCTGATAGGTTCTTCGTATCCTTTGAAGGATGGGACAATTTCAGAGCGTTTGACAACACGCAATTCACTACTCTCTTCTTCAGGAACTTCTTTCTCAGCAGGGGCTTCTTTGTCAGCCAGAGTTTCCACTTGAATCTCGCCAGAGTCAATAGCGTCAAAGAACTCATCATCATCGTCAGACTCCGAATCATATAAACTACTGATTCGAGAAAGGGTTGACTTCTTCCGTTGAAGCGGCTGAATGGCCTGTTCTTCCGCACCTTGGTGGGCGTCGGCCGTGTCTGGGATTTGCGCTGCTCCCTCTGCTTCAGCGTCGCCGGTTACTTGCACACGAGATGGGCTCTTGCTGACAGGAGCAGAAGTGTTCGCTGACGAGTTCTCTAAAGCCTCTTTGAGGGCGCGCTTAGTACGACGGCGCTTCTCCTCGGACTCGCCCATCTTCGATTGCAATTCTTCGTGCTCCTGAGCAACCCGCGCCATGCTTTCTTCCCACATCTTACGGAGGAATGCCTCTCGATTCAATCGATACTGCCAGTAAGAATCGCGATCCCGCGAGATCTTCAGGAGGTTTTGCACTAAGCCCTTCAAGCTGCTGACAGCGGCTTCATAAGCAGCCAAGGCCTGGTCGACGGCCGGTTCGGAGAGGGATGTGTTCGGGTCTTTGGACTTCTCGGCCTGCAATGAGGATGCGACGCTGGAGAGAATATCGAGTTGCAGTTTGGCGGACTGAGCGGTGATATTCAGAGCATCTTTATCGGCCGGTGGCACCTCCCGGCTGGAAGCATAATCACCGTAATCCTCATCATCGCCTTCAAAATCAGGAGCAGTGGTTACGTGACTGGACACCCGGTTCACCTCGTTGGAGGGGGGACCCTGATCATATGGTTCAAACGAACCTTCTTCGTCGTCTGCAGTCGTGCTCTCCAGGGTAGTACGAGACGTATACGTACTAAGCCGGGGACCGCTACTGCTTGGCACCCCCAGAGAGGGCGGAGCAAGACCCTTCCCATTTGACTTGATCGCGGAAAGGCTGGGTGAATCAGAAGGGCTCTCAGGGGCGCGGCCCTCGTTCTGTTCGATCTTCGCTTGGCGAAGGACCTCGGCATTCCTTGTCTGACGTCGTTCTTCCTCCTTCGCCTCGTCCTTTGCCCATTGTATAGCATTGTTCAGAGTCCAGAACCAACGTTTCGCCTCCACAACATGATTGGCCTTGAGATGGTACTTAACAGATGATTTGCCCTGGATCTCGAACCGAGTTTTGTCCTGGGGGTCCATGTTGAGCCGAGCAATCTTCATATTAATTGCACCACGGCAGGCGGAGTCCGCATCGTCTATACTGAGGGTTAGAGACCGGGATTCAAACGCCGGTAAAAATGGACCACAAACCTTGGTGTTTGTAATAACTAAGAACCCCGTCCTCAAGAACAAACCAGCGGAGCTTATAGCCGCTGGTGTAGTTCGTCCATTTCTTCAGATAGCCTCTCATTTCACGGGAGTCTTTCCCCGCAAAGGCTGTCTCACCGGCACCGGGACGACCTGAGACGCCTTGGGCTGAGTTTGTTCCAAGGATAGCCTTCTCCTGGATGCCACGCTGAGCGATTACAGCAGCAGGAGACTTCTTGACGATTGCACGCGTTTTGTCGTCCTTTGTGACATCCTGCGGCAGCTTTCCTTTCTTGTCGCGACGGAATGGGTCAGCTCCGTGCATCAGCAGGATCTGCAGGAGTTTTGTATCTTTCTTTCGAGCTCCCTCATGCAACAGAGTGCCACCAGATTGGAGTGTTGCAGGGTCTGTGACCAAATCCAGGCTGTTAACATCCAGAAGTCCCTCCACGCGTGGCTCCTCCAGGAGCTTTTCTAGACTATCATAGTCACCTTGGCCGACAAGGGCGTGTATCTCTTGCGTCTTTTTATCGATAAACAGGGAACGCGCGAGCTGAAGTTGCTGAAAGATGTCCGGGTTGCGCGCAACATCAAGGGCCGTCTGACCCCGGTAGTTGACGACAGAGTCGTTGACCCCAGGCCGATTGAGCAACTCACGGACTAGTGGGCCTCTGCCAAGCTGTGCAGCTAGATGAAGGGGGGTGTTCCCATCCCGGTCACGCGTGTTGACATCCAGGTCATCTCCTGAAGACAAAATATACTCAACCACCTGCGGCTCCGCACACTGGATTGCTAGGTGAAGGATCGTCGTGCCTGACAGTGTGTTCGTACCCTGGGAGTCGGAGGTTTCTTTGATCGCTTTCGATATCGCAGTCGTGTCGCCACTCCGCAAGATCTCGAACAGGCGGAACGTCCGCACGGATTGATCCAGCGACATGCTGCCAGCATCCGCCTGCGCAGTCGAAGCTGTTCGCTCGATGTTATCGTTGCCTTGGGAAGAGCCGACCGGCTCAAGCGGCTGTTCGGCAGACATGGACGGGTTCGCCTCCTGGCGGGACTTCCGGCGGGTCGAGCTTCGAGTGATGGATAGGGAGGGGAAGGACGAGCTGCTGTTCGCGGGGGAAGAAGAGGTGGACTCTAACGAGCCGGTGCTGTCACGACCGGGACTTTCCTCGTGGTTGTCCTTTGACTTATCTCGATGTAATAATGCAAGCGCCAATGCACTCCGGGAACGTTTGTGTCTAGGAAAACGTGGCGTGTTAGTATGATGTTCACTTTCCGAACAACCTTTAGGCCACCACGAACAGCCACAGAGGTGAGGTACAGGGGAATGGTCAGGTCTCGGGGCGTGTGACTCAAGCACAAGGCCAGCTGCCTTCCTGAAGGCCAAACTGTCCCAGCGATACTGGGAGGCTCAGACACGACATGACCGGACGACCCATGGGACCAGCCTCGGTTGACCCGGTGTAGACGAGTACTCACCCTTGGCCCTTTTCCGTCATATCTCAAACCGCCACGGGGAAAGCTTGAGGTCGGGGCCAATACGCCTAAGAAAGAAGCATAGGCGAAGGCAAAAGGGATGGGGAAAGGAGTAAGAATACGGCGAGGAGAAGAAAGTTGGCGACTAAGTGGCGATGGGATCAAAAGAGAAGGGGGCGGTCGATCATTCATTCATTCATCGTCTCCAGGTCCCGTGCCTTGGCGGGGATTCAGCTCCTAATTCGGTATCCCGCGTACCACCTTAATTAACAGATTCCCCTCTATCTGCCGCCATTCACCAAGGCCGAAAGATACAGACACCGATTGCAATCCAGAACGATGATCTACGTATATCTTACGTAGCTCTGTGTGACTTCACTATGGTTACACTCTAGTATACATCAGCTAGACCTCTACTATTACTATACACATCCATCCACAGTACATCTCCGAAGCTCTTAATACGTCTCTCCGCTCACGACAACAATAACGCTGCCGAGCTGTCGCTTCAAATCCTCCTTATCCACGTCATGGGTATCCTCAACCTCACCCCACATGTCCGTCTGCCACTTGACCTCCAAGCTCGCCGCCTCCGCGGCCTCCTCAATGCCAAATCGCTTCTGTCCAGGCCGCTGGATACCACGGAAGTTCTCGCTCCACTCCACCACCAACCGAACAGCAACCAGCAAGCTCTTCGCAGCCAGAATGCCCCGCTCAAGAGCGGCCAGATCATGCGCCTGCAGGTTCGAAATCCATTGCTTGATGATGTCCTTCGTCGCCTGCGACTGGGAGACCGGCAGGATGCTATCGCTGTCCAGAATCGGCTTGATCTCCACCCCGGGCCAGACCTTCGTGCTCAGGAACGCCATAATGTCACTAGCCACCCGGACCTGCATCTCCCGTAGGCTTTCGCGCGGCTCGTCCACGCCGTCCGCCTCCTCAACCGCGTAGGCATCCTTCTCCGGAACCCAGCACAGCAGCGTATCCGTCTCCAGGTAGCGCATCGCCGTGGTGATGATTTCGTCTCGCGTCGTGCGCTCCCCCCGCGCATCCTCCTGCGCGATATCTCCCGCCCGCGCAGCCATCGACGTCAGCGGGATCAGATGGTTCTTCAGCGCCTGCTGCGCCGTGGTCATCACGTCCCATTCGAGGGCGATTGCGTGCGCAAGGTGCGGCTTCGTCGGGGGTACGGATAGGATGTCCTTTGACGGCGTGCGGATCGGTCGCGTGTCTAACAGGACTTGGTAGTCTTCTAGATATCCCAAGGAAAAACTGTAGTCAGATACCGTCTGCGACTGCGCGGGTCCCATGCGGCCTCCCCGGCGGTAGGGCCTTACCGTCTCTCTTCTTGATATCAACATTCTTCCAGAATCGCTTCTTCAGCGCCGAGCTTTGTGCGGACCGCAATTTGGACACCTCCTCCCGAACTGAGTCGACATCTTGCTGCTCCCCGCGTTCGCTGAACTCTGAGGACGCCGATGGTGCTTTGGGGGGAGGTCCATGGGCGGTGATTGGGTGAGCGACCGCCGCTTTTAGGGGCGTCGCATGGAATCGGCGCGATATGAAGGCGTTGTGTCGAGTGGAGGTTGAGATGGCGTTCCGCGAGACGGCGGCGGAAGGCCGGAGAAACCCCAACATCTTCTCCCTTTTGAACGAGAGGCGGAGGGTACAATGCCAATGACTCGATTCTGCCGCTGGGATCGTTGCCTTTCTGGCTGATGACGGTGCTCGTTGGTGGTGGTGGTGTTTGGTTTGTGTCTGGTTCGAAGTGGGATCAGATGGGTGGCCGGCCGCCTTTTTCTCTTTTTGCCGCCTTTTATCGCCGGTCCGCCACAGGCGCCACAGTCCCGCAAACCTCCGTCATCTAGAAGAGAAACGACATTTGAGAAAAGTCGAGGTCTACTGTTTTGATCTTGGGGCATATCGCAGGGTCATTATGGTTGTATCATCAATCTGGGCTTCCAGTTCGGCAAGTGGAAGCACCCCATACGGAAGATTCCAAATGAACAAGATATTAGTTAAAGCTGATAAGCTAAAGTGCTAAACGCAAAAAAAAAAAAACACTCAGATGAATTCAGAAGACCTCCCATATTTGACTCTAAAAGCAAACAAACAAGACGAAAACTTGTTGAAGAAAGAAATCACGAGAGCCTGCCCATGCTTTTCTAATTTACAAAGAAAAAAGCCTCCAAAGAAAAAGCTAAGCGTCTTTTCACCAACACACCGGAGAGGTCGCAGGCATGTGGAAAGGACAGAAGATGAAGATCATTCCGTGCCGTGACCCCAATGGTGGTGGTGAGCATGATCGGTTCAGAAATGCAGAAGTCGAGGCGACAGATGCAGCTGAAATGTAAAGAACTGGGTGTAGATGATATCACGCGCGATTAAGAATCTGTATCCTTCAAAATGCCACAAAGAAATCAAGATCGTTAAATCGCTCGTTGGCGCGTGCCAAGCTTGCCCGAGAGGAAGGAGACGAGGCGAAGGGGTGATGATGGTCGACGAATTTTATGAAGAGGCACAGACATATAATTTCAACGAAGGATTCATGTCGATCATTTTCCAAGTCAAGAGTCATCAAAGCGTTGCGTCGTTGACATGAAAAGATATCAAGTATGGGGTTATTGTTGATCTTGGTCGGGGGTGAAGTCGACCCGGGATTTGGAATGGGGAAGTCTGCTGGTGCCTCCGAGAGTACAACGCAAATCATTGAAGTATGAACTTCGGATAGTACGGTCGTTTCACACGGTCACTGTCGGTTCGCTTCTTCATACGCTCTGCGTCATAATCATCGGCACCATCTCTGCTACCCCAGGTAGTCTGCCGAGTAGATGGTTAGCGACATCCTCATAGGTCCAACCAAGAAACTGATACGCCCGGGGTTGCAGTAGAAAACGAGAGGAGGCCCAGAGAAAACAAGAAACCAACCAAAAAAAAAATAAAAATAAAAAATCAGGAGAGGACAAGAGGGGTGGGGTTCGATAGTTTGATGCATCAAATAGATCAAAAACAAAACAAGGAAAGGAAATACATCCGAATCGAAGACATGATCCAAGAGCCCAAGGTATCCGAGCGGGATTACCGGTATGAGGAAGACCGTGGAGAACAACATGCAAAAGACGGGACGAAGGAGGGGAATGGGAAAGGGTGAGCCAGCAGGCCTGAGCCTAGAACCCACTTGACGAGGTGACGGTTCAAAGACCAGCTCCCCCCAAGTAGGCTTTGGACCATTGCAGCCCGCGCGCCCGTCGTTGGTGCAACCGAGCGACTAAGAGCAAAGACTAATTTTGATTTGCGACTTACCACATTGAGAGTTAGCACCGCGTACATCTTGATTCCGCCGTGGAAATAACCGAAAAGAATCGACACGGGCAAAAGCAGCACGTCAACGGGGAAGCGGATGTAGTGTCCCAACAGTTTGATAAACTTGCTGAGGAACATCCAGAGTCCGAGGGCTTGCATCGCTAGGATGTGGGAGGGTTCGGACCATGATGCGGTAGCCTTGTGACAGAGGAGGACGAGCAACAGGTCTCCCAAGAGGGCTGGCGGGGACAAGGTGGTGAGATGGACGGCATATGCACTCCAAGGCTGGCGACTGAATCACAGGATGGAACGTTAGCCTGCGGCTTAAACGATGCGCTTACGATGTGCCTTGCCAAAAGTGGATATAACCGGCGCATCCTTTAGCTGAATCGCCACCCACCGTGCGCAGACACCGGCAGTAGTTGCTGCATTGCAGCGGCCGGCTGATTGCAGCAGTTTCAAACATTGTATCGGTAGGTTTTTCGGTGTCTCCGGCACAGGGCTGGGGGGAAGGAGATGAAAGCAGAAAAGGGATACTTACTACCAAATGTGTTTCTCATGGAACATACTGGTGAGATTGCTTCTCCAGTTGCTGCGCGACCATCGGGCGCATTGCTTCAGGAACTTGGGGTTGTCCTCGAGAGTCGTTTGAACCTCGGCTTCGGGATGATACTGCATAAAGGTCTCCCATCCATGCGAGACCATCCATCGCGTAATGAAGTTGTCGTCATCCGCATTCAATTGATACTTTCCGAACCACCACTCCTCGTTGGTGAAAGCATATGTAAAGCCCTCATCTTGGAGAATGCTGGTCTTGTAGGCGACGGTCCGGCCTGACATACACGGAAGACCACCATCGATGTGCGTTGTCGCGGCGCAGTCAAAGTTCCTCCGCTCCAGGTAAAGAGCACCCAGGAATCCCCAGATACGTTCCGAAAGGGTAGGGTCAACCGCCCGACGGAGTCGTTGACAGGTGACGACGCCTCCGTACCGCTCATCTTTTTCGAAGGGTGCGAGAATCCAAGGAAGCACCGTGCGTGGCCAACTCACATCGTCATCAGCGAAAATGGTGATGGGGGTTCGAACTTCCGGAATGGCCCTCGTCATCTGTCGGCGCTTATTTGGGTGAGTCACGGTGAAGAGACGAATTCTCGATTTGGAGGCGGGCATCAAGCTCAACATATTCTCGGCCTTCTTGCGGTTCGCCTCGATGGTCACCAGGAGAAGTTCATAGGGCTGGTTTTCCAGAATGGTACGGATCGTCTCAACCAATTCATCACCACAGCCATCCAGAGTCGGGATGATCACCGTGACATCTTGGGCGGTCAATTTCGGGTTTTCCGGCGGCGGAATGGGCTTAAATGTCCAGAATGAAAAAAGATTCACCACCAGGCGGAAATAGCGATAGAGACTGAGGGCACACCAGGGTTAGCCATGATATCAATTTCAACGAACATATAATTCCACAGGGGTAAACCTCCCTGGGAAGAGAGGGGAGGGACATCAGCTACTGACAAGAGAGCAATAAACGCTCGCATATAAGGGAATTCCATCGTATTGCAGAGCGACAACTTTAGAGTGCCCGCGAGTAATTGAGGGTCAATGGATCTTTATGTTCCCTTTCACTGGCACTGTTCTTGCAGCCTTATATATATAGGAATTTCTCTCTTGAGCTCCTCTTTGCCCGTCACACTATTTAAGGCAATTGAATTGAGCTGTGTACGGAGTTTGCACAACCAGCTTTGGCCACCCTTTAAATACCACGAAAAAGCAAACGCGAGGAGATCTTGGGCCTTTTCAGTCAGTATCTCCTCCTGTAGAAATTCGAATTCGAATGCCAGAGACGACGTGAAAGAATGAAAGTCGACGGTTGCCTTTTCCCCCTCTTCTTGAGAGGCAGAAGAATGGGACGAAAGCGCGATAGAGAGGGAAGGAGCAGAAGACAAAACGAATGTCCTGGATGATAGGAGACCTTCAGGAGGAATTCGTCCAAGAGGTCCTGGAAGGAAAAGGCTTCCGGGGGGGATTAGGTTTGTAAAGATTCTCAACTGAGAGTTGCAACATTGGGGATTTTTAATGGCTGCGGATGGAGCGAAAGGACCGGGAAGGCACATGTTCAAGGCAACGCATCTAGACAATCCATTAGACTAATCCCTAAAAAAAGGAAAAACAAATAATAATAATAATAAATAAGAAAAATAAAAGAAAAAAGAAAAAAGAAAATGGGCAAAAGTTACTACGGTGCTCCAGTTCCTTTGTCATTTTGAGTGTCATGCAGGTGTATTTTTGCCTCGTGCGTCAGAGACCCTGGATCTAGATGGACTGATGAGGGAGAGCGAAGGTGGAGAAGGGATTGGCGGCGGCCCATGCAGCTATTGTGCATTTGACATGGCCCAGCGAGTGGAGACGGGCTGATGGTGGGTGGACTAATGCACTCAGCAAGATGACGATAGTGCTAAGGAGAGGGAGGCACAGAGAGAGAGAGCTAGGGAGAAATTTCCAGTTAGTGGCTGTGGTGGATGTCTCCGAATATTGTACATGCTACCTGGGAACCTGATACACAATAATACATTCCACACACCCTCCTCTTCTCCGCCCCCTGTGGAACACCCCCGGAGATTCTCTCGTCCTTTGCACCACCAATCGATCCCCTCAGTATGCTATGTTACACACCGTCTGCTATGGCGGTATCTTAAGATCCTAGAAGGCTTTACCCATCTGGGGTGACTGCTTCTGGGTTAATCTACCCAACCATCCGTGGCTGGTTCGTAAGGTAAATGATGCCGATGGGCCGACGGGTTTACTACGGAGAACAATGAGAGGTGGGGACACGAGGGTTCGTTTATCGGTTGGATGATCAACCCAGGTAAGGAATGGATGAAAGCAAGGCAGGGTACTTATTATTCAAAGTAATATTCATTTAGTCCTTTTTGTTTTCGCTCCCATGTATTTTCATCGTTCCTTTAGCTTTAGTGGAGAAAGCTTCTTACTTTCTGGGTGGGCTACCTATCACGAGAATCAACCTCACCTGGTGAGCATTCCGAAGGAGACATTGCAACTAGCAATCGAATGGATGGATGCGGACTGATAATCGGTACCACCGAGTTGAGACAAGGTTGGAATTTGGATCCCTTAAGAATCACATGTTCCCCAAATTCAACATCACCTGTCAACAGCCCTGTGATGTCCTTCGTTTTGGGTCCAGTTCTATTATAGGACAGAACTAAAATCTTTCCTGTCCACCCGACTGGCAAGAGAGCCCCTTTGCTTGAGAAGAACTTCTCACATTCTTGGAAGGATTGGCACATGAACCCTGTCAACATGGTGGCAATTCGAAAAGATCAAGACGGGATTCCCCACAGCCTTCCAGTTCATGGCGAAATTCCGTAGGCTACTGCATAGATGATCAGATGGTCCAAAGGAGGCAAAACACTGGAATGGATACGATTCGCAAATCTGACACATACCTTAAAATTTAAAGGATGGGAGATAGGATGTACCTCAGTCATCATACGAGCTAAACTCTCCCCAACCTAAAAGAATGCATGCATGACTTTGATCCATGGTAGCCTGACACCACGAGGGCGACTTGCAATTCTAATGGGCCTTTAGCGAGGCACGCAATCCAACCTCCAGAGGTTGCCAGCAAGATGGAAGAATTTAGCCGGCCGACTTTGCCTTCTCGCTCCATTCGATTTACAGCGTACTAGCAGGGGTCCAAGAAATTCCATTAATTAAAGAACTGGAGGATACAGGATTTGATCTGTCCTTATCACCAGGACTGTCCAATGATGGAAACGATATTTCACCAGCAAGCCCCAAACTGAAAACGTTCAGAACAACGGTGATCCTAGCGGCGATCTGCCACCCTCGACCCCATGTACACCAGACGCCGCCAGGACGCCCATACCACTAAAATTCTTATGGGCCATGGAGCTCTAGTGGAGAATGCCGCGATAACATTATAGGCTGGAGGCGATACGAAGTCGAGACCATTTTCCAGGTGCTCGCTGACTCGAAATCGTTTGGATCCTTCAGATCTTATCATATTGTACTTCGTATGTAGATTGTCTTGAGCCTCTTGTACCTCCAAATTGCACGCAGTACGTTTTCGATAACGAATAATAATGAATACTACCTCGTAATATGCTAGTCTCATCGTCGCTTGTAGGTTCGTCGCAATCCGGAACACTAATGCCAGGTTGACGTCCCAAACGGGCCACATACTTAACGGTTAAATGTTCCCTCCAGTGTGAGGGAGCAGGGTGTTTCACTTTCAGCCATGTCTTATCTAGTCAACACTCTAAAAGAACGATAATATGAATCGTTATGGTTCCAGAGGACAGGTTGTCCTTCTCGGTTCCTAGATTGTAAAGCAGACTGGTATCTGAGAGACACTGAGTTTCCGAGTCAGACTATGCAGATTCATCTGCAGCGTGTTTCGACCCGCCGTATGAGCAAGCATAACTCTGACGGTTTTATGGGTCTCCCAGAGATACTCGGCAGCTCTCAGGCAGAATAAACAATGAAAAGATAATACAAATACGTACCGCTTAACGTATGCACATGTGGAAACTCTGAACTGGGATAAATTCAACCAATCGCTTGGTGGACTGTCGTAATCTCCCATGGTCGTAATTTCTCCGCCCACTTAGGCCTCTTAGTGGCCGTGAACCTGCGGCCCGAGCTCTTTTTCAGTAAAGTCTGAATTCGCGGCAGCAGTCGACACGCATGGGAGGTCGGCCAATATCGCCTTGGCGACTCGTGCTGTGGAAAGTAAAAAATCCTAATGCTGGCCGCCCACCAGCCCTAGTGGCTGCAGATGATAATCAATCCTCCTGCACATTCCCGGAAAAGGAAATGTCCCTCAGACCTAGAACTTTGTCTTTAGATTTGATGTTCATCTCTCAGATAATGCTGTGCCGAGGACTCAGTGGTTTGGCGGCATACATGCCATGTCCGGAGTCCCCTTAGCAATATGCTTACCAAGGTGGATCTGCATGGTAGTGCTCCGTAGAAGAACCTGATATGTCCGGGAAAAATCATCCATAAGGATTCTAAAAGAAAACAAAAAAGAAAATAACCAAGACTGCAGAACGCTGAGCTGTAACATCAATTGCCCTGGACGTCATGCTGGGATCGCCATTCATTTGATATCCATCTGTTGACGCGTTTGTACGACAATCCAACAACACGTTTTCAGATCATCATTCGCTTCTCCGGTCGGGATTTGGACCAACATTTCGACTCTCCGTAGGCTCCGTTGAGGAATTGGATATTCTTAGCGGACGGACTCATGGCACGATGTTCCTTCAAAGAATCAATCGGCCACCATCATGGACGAGCGAGCGAGGACTGGCTCCTATTCGTTGATTTGCCCTAAGTCGGTCGAGTCGCCACGGCCCTTTCACGTTGAAAAAAGTGAAACAGACGCGTATCTTTCGGCTGCACGGACTTTCCACCCATGACTCCGCCGAGCTCTCCACCAAGACCCGGGAATGGCCGAGGACCTATCGAAGACCGACGCCGTAATTTAGGCCACCTGGTATTATTGTTGTTCAACTCCCACGGAGTCCTGTGTGGCTGCCCGGCTGCACTGTGGCCGACTGTGGAGATAGATACCCCGGAATGGTGGTGATTCTTGTATCCACGGCAAAGATGCCCACTGCCACCAAGTGCCAACGTTCAGCCACCGGGAGTTGTACGCAGAATAAGCTAGCTCGTAGGATCGTGTACGCCACGTTCTGTTCGATAATACCAATACTTCTAATGCTTCCACGGGTTGAGTACGCAGTACAGAGTACCTTGCAGCAATTAACTGCCAATGGATACTAATTGCGACTAGTCCTAGCTACTAATGTACGAGAATCACGTTTTTAACCACGGATTGTGCGAATGTCCATTGTTTCAGGCTACCAAGGATTTACCTCGAGAAATCCGAAATTAAAAGTCTGGACCATCCTGGGCGGAAAGGTATAAATCCTGCGGAGTTCGGATCACGGTCAGGATATGGATCCATAGGGGTGAGAGTATTCGTCCGGACAAGTGTACGGAGGGAATCAATGACATGCAGCTCGAGCTGTCGATCAGTACGCCAGGGGAGACCATATTTTAGACAGGCAGGTGGTATCCGGCGGTCCACTCAGCTGCCCGCTTGCTAGTGAACATAGTGTACAACCTAGGATGATGATCTAAGGTGCCTCCCGAGTCGAAGACTCACACTGCGTACAGTCAAGCCGTCAGGCTCTCTTCGCTTCTATGCACTATTTATTCCGCGGTGTGATTTATGCTGTAGATATAAGTACTATTAGGAATCAGCACGGAGGGCCCTTTACCCCGGAATATCGACCGTGCCCTGAGCGTACGGAGTTGCCGTCGTCTTCCGATCATACGAACTAATCTACCGCCGGTATATCAGGCAGTCTTGATCCGTTCCTAATTGCAAATCCCTTCATGCAAGGAACTTTTGACATCAAATCCCAGGATAAATGTTCATGCGACAACGCATCCCAATCCAGTTAGGCACAGGATATCTGCTGCGAGGACGGTACGGCAACTCTGAACAATGCAGGACAGGACGCCTTAGCTCGGCCCCCATACTCTGTTTTCCGTTCGCCGACGACCTTGCGGGGCAAATCTCCGCTGCGAGCCGCACGCTCGTGCGGTTCGCTTATTCAGTGGGCAGGCAACCGGGAGTGTCTGCCGCGCGCCCGCTACGTGTTTGGCAACGATGGGCGATATCCTTGCGATGTACGAGTAAGCGAGGAAAAGTCAAAGAATATGAGTTGAAGAGACGGTTGCGGAGCCTAATCCCGTCAAACCGAATGGTCTCCTTGGGAGATAAGGGGCGAAATGCAGAAGGCTCGCAAATCGAATCCAAGAGATTTAGCATCAGTACAACCTCCACCAAGAGGCACGAGCGAGACGCTATACCTCCTTTAGTAAGAGCCCGCTTACGGGCCTCCATGAAAGGATTTTTTTCCTTACGAGGGAATTGCCAGTATTACCACGTCCAATCCGGTCATCTTCGCTCAGATAATGCCCACCGGCCACTCCGCGCTTGTCTTTTCGACAGAAAACCATTCTCTCTGTGGTTCTCCGGTGATGGATTAGTTTCGACCGAATGCACAGCGTATCCCTTCGTACGTAATGAAATACAACGATAGATTCCGCCCAAATTACCCGCCTTGGTGGACTCCTGCACCTCTCCTGCAGCTAAGGCCGTCAATCATCAGCCATCCTAACCAAGAGTTCCACCCAACTATTCTCCTTCGAGAGACGGTCTTTTGGCTGATTACCACCACTAATGATCCTTGTCGAGGAATTAGCTCAGTTGGGTTACTGGTCGACGGAGTATGGGTCAGTATGCAGCTGTTTACCGGAGTCTTCCCGAATCTACACCAGGAGAAAGGATAATCTTCTCAGGTACAAGAGCGTAACACCCCTAACAAGTAAACATGCGCGATGCTCCCGCAGAATGAATAGCCGAGACTCCTGGTCGAGACCGGAGTGGAGCGGACAACAAAGCAGTTGTCCTGCCGTTGCTTGATGAGTTTTATGCCAGATTTAGGTATTGATTGTCTATCCCAGGTCTTTCTCACTTCACAGAACAGATTGCGGCAGGGCAGGTGAAGTCCATTCCGATTCTCCTTCCTGTTCTGTAGGTGGATGCATATACCAAGTGACCGAACCTGTGCCTTAGTACTTTATTGCAGGATATACTTGTCAAAGAAGTTAAGTGACATATAGGATAGTCCCAGGCTATGTGGACTGCTATGCTCACTTCTCTGTTGATATCTCACCCGTGGTAGGCTCCGCTGATGGTCTCTGCCCATTATTGCATTAATCATGATATCCCTCGGAGATAGTTTCCCGGGGTGTAGCCGTGGTTGTGTGCTCCCAATCCTGCCAAAGCCGCGGATATCAGTGGACGACACAATTCTCGGGCACCGGGTGCATATGATTCCTATTTAAACCTGCATGTTACCACGCGAACCACCAGTCCACATATTGAGAACAGACCTCTTTTGACTTGAGGGGATAAGCATTTTACTGGGAACTATGACGTCAAATAATGCGTAAAACAGGCCCGGTATCTGCTCTCAGACATCTTGCGCTCGCTGACCAGCCTAATTGACAGTTTGCGCACATCAGGCCATGGCGGAAACGCATCTCGACTTCCCCCCGACACACTAATGCGTCTGCATGAACAGGGAATACCCTGTCCGATCTTGCAGGAAACTTTCTAGAATGTCTCGCTCCCTCGTGTGAGAGACGATATCTCGTAGGTATATATAGTTCCTTACTTAATACGTCATTTTGCTTGCTGTGTCATGTGAGACACCCTCTGGGAGAAATCTATGATGCCATGGAGCATTTAATTTCTACAAGCTTATAAGACGGCCAGACGGTAATAAGTTCGACCAATCCTTGCAGGATCAGTCCTGTCCTAGTATCAACCCGACAGCAACCATCTAGCGACAGGGGAAACCAATGCATACTCACCAGCTATACCGTCGCAGGCTTCCAAAGCCAACCCTTGGGGTCAAATGTCACTTCGAAGTCAACACCTCCAAACAGTCCCACTGCCCCATACAGATCAAAATCCCCCTCTAATCCCTCGACACCTCCAGTTTCGACGTCCGCTTCTTCGTGGAGATTCCAACCCCCAGTAACTCGACCACCGCGAGTGAAGAACACCCCAACTTTTGCCTTCTGGCCTCCCTTTTCCTGCTCCAGAGCGATATTGTCGGGGAGATGGAAAGTCATGCCGAGACCGACAGTCTCCCCTATCCCAAATGCGCTTGTGAACTCCTGTCCGCCCCAGGAGTCATTCACAAACCGACATCCGTCGTCAGAGAAGACCCCCAGGCTCCCTCGCTCCCAGCCGGGAGATCGCCAGTACGGATATGGGTGTGCTACAAATCCAAGGGACAAGCCACTTGCATCCGTTCCAGGTCCCGAACGCAGGTGCAGGATCTTGGCTTCGAAATAAATCGTCTTGCTTCTCTCCGTGACAAAAGGGGAGTCCTGGGCAGCAAAGTATAATGGTAAGTGCGTCGAGACAAGACAGTCACCGTTTCGGTCCTTGGTCGACCCTTTCCAACGCCCCTGCGGATGCGGGGTGATGCTGCCTTGGAATGCGTTAGACGTTATGGGCTGGAGGTCACGCTCCTGGACTGATAGGTAGACAGGTGCGGACGGCCGCACCGCCCTGTACAGCGGATGTTTGTCGCAATACTCATGGGCGCGGTCAGCGTCATCACTTGAAGCATTACCCGTGTTCGAGAAGTAGTTCAAAGACGACGGCGGAGGCGGGAGTGTCGCTGTGTCTGGGACGGCCTCCTGCCAGTTGTGGTACGGGGGAGGATCTCTAGCTATTTCATATGACTGAGAGGCCTCATAGGATGGTGGCGCTCCCCACGAGCCTTGGGACGTATAGTTTGACATGGAGGGAACAGGTGGGACAGTGTACAAGATAGACTGTTGACTGTTGGTAAATGAGAGGGATAAGTGTGAGTCTAAGAGGAATCCGAGGAGTGGTGGGAGCTAATGCCAAGTGTGGCTATGTTGTTCTTCGCAAAGAATGACATGACGATGCTCACTTTCAAAGGAGAGGCTCACCGATGAAGGTTCCGAAACATAACCACGGTTCCTGCGACACTAATTCCTGTCAGGTAGCAGACCTGCCTCAGCCCCCTGAATGAAGGAGTTTGCAAATTTGGATAAAACGGTGGAATGAGAGCATAGGCCTTTAGTCAATATCTTGGGTTGCTGTAAAAAACATGAAAAAAAAGGTCAAGTCAGCCTATACTGAGGACAAAAAGAAGGGCCGAATGGGGATCGAACCCATGACAGATGGATCTGCAATCCATTACTCTACCACTGAGTTACCGACCCTATGATTTGTCATCAAAAAAGTTGTATCGTTATAGTTACTTGAACGATTCCAGAGCCTACCTGGTATGTCCTTGATGTCGATTCGTTTAGTTCATGGATTCTGGCCTGTGTGTGTTCAGCAACTAAGGTACCGTTACAGTAGTACCTGTTACAGGTTTAGGATGACAAGAAGGCCCCCCAAGTGTTGCTTGTTGTATATACCACCATCGAATATCTGTAGAGAATTTCAAGGCTTCCAGATCCGTGTGACTGTTTTAGAGTGCACAATGACCTAAGTCGATAGTCCTATACACAACGGACGTAGATATTCTTGGCGAGCTACATGGCTGTATGGGGCTGTCTAGTCTCCTTGAAATAGTCATCGGATAGTTTCATATTCAGATGCGCCCACAAAGTCCACTCGATATGATACCGCGTGTTTCATCGAGCCTCTCTTAACAAGCTTTCAACTCGTCAGCTACGGTCTATTTATAGGAGCCAGATGCGAACAACGAACCAGTAGTCAAAGAATCAACAACATAGAATGCAAAAAGTTGATCTGTCGTAGGGCATGCAGCCACATCCGCCATTTCAGATACCTAACCTCAATTGTCCTGGTTTTGTCTCTAAACCCCGCCCTATAAACCTTCAAAATAAATACATCGACAACCCTTGCTACCTTCGTCATTTTTTTCCCAATCCCCCATGTGACCTGTGTTACATTTCGTCCTATATGGTGTGGCTTCTTATTCTCCAGTTTCCCCCGTAACACTCATCCGATACTCCATCGCAAGCGCATCTATGAGCTACCATCTGAAGCCGTGACGCCACCATCCTGCAGCGTCCCCTCTCGAATAGACTGAGCGGCTGAGCGGTATCCCAGGTTTCTTGCATCATTGAATTTCCAAAATGAGCCAGGGCGATCAGAATAGGAGACCGCGTCGTCTATCCATTACGCAGCATCTACAGCGCATATTCCATGCCGACAAAACAGTAAGTACGGCTACTTGGAGGTTTCGACCATGAACGCCGTTGATCCCTACTGATGCTTGGAACCAGAAAGATACAGAGACTGCCCAGACACCCACGGGCCGCGACCTCTCTGCACCCCCCCAATCAAGCGTCGGAAGCGCAGAACACACGATTCTCGACGGTACCAAACACGGATTAAGTTATGCCAGCTCTCTAGGACATATCCCAACGCCTCATGGCTCAACAGCGTCTAAAATTTCCGACCACGTTCATCCCGACGATAATTCGAAGCCTTCCACCGGACAATCCACCCCACAGACTCCGCGCTTACGTCTAGACACGCCTCCTGCCACGGCCGAGTCGCCAAGTAGACCTGAGATCTGTGTTTCTCCGACATGGCAGAAGAGCACTGTACGGCAAAGCGAACGGCGTGCTACAAGACGCCTAGAGGCGGAGAGACAAGAGCTTGAGAAGCGACTTTTGCGACTGGAACGGGCGGAAATGTCCGATAGTTCGATGACTGCGAAGAGACAATCGCGTCGCCTTACAAAAAAGCAGCCTCTGGAAACCTCCAGCAGAGCATCGAGTGTGGGCGCAGATGAGTCAAGGACCTCTCGGCTCTCCTCCGTGTTCTCGAGGCGCTCATCGCGATCTCGGTCCCGCTCTCGCTCAGGCTCGGTCAACGAGGACAAACGCTTCTCGAGATGGTCAATTGACCGGGTAGATCCATCGAAACAAGATCGAACATCACAGACGACTGCGCCGACTCTCTCGGTGACGCTGCCGGAACGATTGGGAAACGTGATAACCAAGGAGCTGGCTGCTTTTCCGAATATATCGCCCCAACATCCTCACCCCGAGAGTACCTCACCAGAGGTATACGAGAACATGTATGGAGATAACGACACCAGTCAGCAGAATTCCATGGAGGTATACTTTCACGATTTCGATCATGTTGACCTGGATGTCCAAGACGCAAATAACCAACCGGTGCAGAAGGATCTGGACCGCACATCATTCGCGGCAACACTCAATCTTGAGAAGCGTAGCATGGATGTAAAAAGGAGGTACACAGCTCCTCCAGCGACTGTGATGGTCGCAAAATCCCCGAGCTCTTTGCAGAACGTCCCCCATTTACAATCACCGTACGCTAATCCACCCCCGGGGCACCTGAATAGCCAGGATTTAACGCGAAATCTTGGCCAAAGGAAACAAAAGCGCTTTACTTCATCGCCGCTCGCGAGCCCGGCCACTTTCAGTGACGATGTCGGTAGGTCTTCTGACACGAAGAACACGAAGCACGCAAGGTCTTCAAGCCTTGGGGGTA
The DNA here is from genome assembly GCF_047715705.1 of Aspergillus ambiguus. Taxonomy (NCBI): domain Eukaryota; kingdom Fungi; phylum Ascomycota; class Eurotiomycetes; order Eurotiales; family Aspergillaceae; genus Aspergillus; species Aspergillus ambiguus. The sequence continues at coordinate 29,999 of NW_027395515.1, read as the reverse complement.
AGGAAGCTCTTCTCGGTCGACGAACGCCACATGCACTCCAACCTCATCGGCCCCCAAACGGGGATCGAGGTGAGAACAGGAAAGCCACAAACATGTATTCTGAGAGACACAGAATTTCTGCCGACTTTACGGCCCGAGGAAAACAGACAAACATGGACTCTAGAGCAACATCAGCTGTTAGTACTCCAAACCAACTGACGCCGCCATTGACGCCAAATCATGACTTGGAACAAACAGTGCAGCCTCCGATCAAGCCGCCAAATTCACAGTCCCGTGGTTTGTCGAGCGGTGTATCCCCTACCCTAATGGGACGTCGTTCGAGAGGTACAAAAACAGGCAAGGATCCAACTCTGAAAGAGCTCATTGCTATTATGGGAGATGCCCGCTTCGATGGCAACGATAGGTCTCGGTCAACTGAAAACAGCACCGGCAATCCCATGAATCCTCATGGGAGGGGTCCTTCCAACATCTCCTTATCCACGAGATCTTCTCGAGAATCGGTGGATTACAATACTGCGGATGAGGCTCCCTCTGGGACTCCCCAACTAGAAAGCGTCGATAGCGCCCCGCGTCAGCACGCTATGCCCGGTAGTCTTCACAATCCTGGTACATCTGATCATACAGCCATAAAGGTCCCAACTAAAAACATGCGCATTAAGCCCAGCAGGGACTTCAGACAACTGCAGCAGGGCCAGCTTGTTGCCAAACTTTTTGTTATATGTTGCCATTGTCAACTCTGGCACGATATGCCATCTGAAATATACGCCAGACTGGCATTCCCCTCTGGTGTTCCTTCGATCTATGTGGAAGATGAGACGAGTGTGGCCGGGGCCAGAGTTGGCGCATCCAACGCGCGAGCCATTCTTGAACCAAATAGTGACAAGAGAAGGCCATTCACAAAAAAACAAAACGCCGAGCAGATCATCCCGGCCCAGGACAGTATTCTTCCTTCCTTGTCAACGAGGTGCTGTTGGTGTGAGCACGAGATGACGAAGGAATGCTGCCAGGGCTGGACGACAGTCGCTCAGATGCGCGAAAGACATCATTAATCGATTGGCATGGGGAGTGAAAGGCTTGCAGGATGTTATATTGTTATTTTACGCTGATGCTGGTATATATGTAGCTGTATATATTGAGCTTGTCGAGATTAGCAGGGAATCCATCACGATAGACATTTCCCTAGGATATAGCAAGGGATACAAGTGATTATAATCAATATTATATTATACTCAATAATATGTGACATATGCTTTCCCACATGTTCGACGGCCTTCCTGACCTCGGGTGTCAGTGGGAGGACTGAACGCAGGCAATATCGATAGGGCGATAACCCCTAAGGTACTTCGGGCACGGGCTCGGGCGGCGCTGGTCTTTCCGAGTCCCGTTGCACATCTCCGACTATCTAAGAGACCGCGGGGGTTCACTCATCACAACATTCAACAACTACCCCGGGAGTCTGGTCAACTCCTCTGTCTTCGTTCTTTTTCTCATCTATCCCAGGCCTTCTTCCATGGCCTATCTTGGATACCATGGTGCGAAAAAGAGGCCTCTCGAATGCTTCCTCGATTTCCTCCGCCCCCGATGGAAACCAGGTACAGCTCCTACCCTCCGTCTTCCACAATAGTTAAATACCGGTCTAACATCTACTAGGAGTTGGAGAGCATGTATGACTATCTCGCTAAGGTCATCCTACTTGGGCCGAGCGGTGCTGGAAAGTGAGTTTCTCGATGCCGACGAACCCATCGCCTTCTGAAGTTGTCGCTCACCTAACGTACGCGTGTTTACAGGTCTTGCGTACTCCATCGATTTGTGAAAAATGAATGTACGACTGCAATCTAAGTGAACCATGACTGGCTCGCTAATCCATTTCGCGCTGATAGGGAGAGTGTTATCATCGCAAACAATCGGAGTCGAGTTCTCCTCGAAGATCGTTAAGCTGGGCTCCGGCCCCCGACGAACAAGAATCAAGCTACAACTCTGGGACACCGCTGGAACGGAGAGATTTCGATCTGTCTCGAGGTCTTATTACCGGGGTGCGGCTGGCGCCATCCTCGTCTACGATGTATCCTCCCATCAGTCCTTTGCGTCGCTGCCTACCTTCCTCATGGATGCGCGAGCTCTGGCCTCGCCGAATCTCACCGTGCTGCTTGCTGGGAACAAGACGGACCTTACGGCTGACTATGCGCCCAACGGCGACTTTGACGATAACACGCGCCCGCCCCCTACGCCATCTAGCACCTCCAGCAAGCACTCCTTCCCCTTCGATTCGGGAGGTGGCTCTGTCCGTTCTTTCGCCAATCTTGGATCGGGTACAAGAATGACTGCCACATATGCACCCCATGGTCGCGAAGTGAGTCCGGAGGAAACCTCGCGGTGGGCGGCCAAATCCAACGTCCCTGTCGCAGTGGAAGTCTCGGCTTTGACCGGCGAGGGCGTCGATGAACTATTCAACCGGCTGGCCCGGATAATTCTCACGAAGATTGAACTCGGTGAAATCGACCCAGATGACCCTCAAAGTGGGATCCAATACGGCGATGGTGGCCCCTGCGGCCATACTACAAGTGACGGGTCTAGTATCAGAAGCCAACTGACCCTCGATGACGGTGGGGTTCAACTACAACACAGGAACCCGAGGAGACGGGGTGCAGGTGACTGGAGGAATGGCATGAGAGAATGGGAGGATGTCTTCCGACTCAGTGGTTCGCATCAGAGCAAAGGCAGGGGGTGTTGCTGATCGCTTTAGTACCTTTTACATGCGCAGCGGGTTTCTTCCTCTCGTTCACCCACTTGCGCCTTTGTTTGTCCGCTGTTCCAGGGATCTTGGAGCAGTCCTATCTTAATGATCGACACGCGTGGGTTATGGCTCATGTGTCTCCCAATTCTTGTACAGCTTCCCGTTCGTTCCTCTGAACATTGCTTCGCTCCTTCCGGGCGCATTCGCCGCGCCACCGCGATATTGGACTGGATTGGTTTTTGGCGGATTCCGTGATACCCTGATGACTTTCTTTGATGACATTTTGCGACAATTTGCTGCAAGAGCGAAGTCGAGAAGGGGAAGTTTCCGAAGGCAGCAGACGTCTGCATAGTCTTTGCGCTCCCCATATTTGCTCTTCGATCTTCGTTTCTACATAGGCCAAGTGCATAGAATTATTATTTGACTGCTCATTCAGAGATCTGACTAATATTCCCAATTATACAGTCTGGAGTCGTCATCGTCGTCATTATCATCGTGGTCCCGCGCAGACCCTCATGCCTCAATGCCGGCAATAAGAGTCTTGATTCCCTTTCCAGCTTTGACCCCCTGGAACGCTTGCTCGGCCTCCTCGAATTTGACAGTCCCAGTGATCAGCTTCTTAACGTCGACCTTGCCAGAAGCCACCAGTTCGACCGCAAGCTTGTAATCGCCACTTCCGTACCGGAAGCTACCCTTCACATTCAACTCCTTGGTGCAAGCAGCCATAATCGGAAAGTTCATCTCACTCCGACCCATGCCACCCTGCACGTAGGTGCCTCCAGTACGAAGGACGTGGATACCCGTGTGGACCGAAGGCTCCGCGCCCGAGGCGTCGATGGCCACATCGGCACCAGGGCCCAGCTGGTTTTCCGCGATGAGTCGGGCCGCGTTATCCTGGGCGGCGACCTTGGCGGGCTCGAAAACGGCGGTCGCCGCATATTCCTTGGCAAAGTCCAATCTCTGCTTCTGGATGTCCACCGCGATAATCTTCGAGGCGCCATATGCACGCGCGACCGCGCAGCACAGCAGGCCCACCGGACCGGCTCCAAAGACCACCACTGACTGGCCGGGAGTGACGCCGGCCTGTTTGACAATGTGCACGGCAACACCGAGGGGCTCCATCAAAGCGCCCTCGGGGAGAGAGATCTGCTGGGGGAGCTTGTAGCAGAAGTCCTCCGGGAGCGCGTAGTACTTGGCCAGGGTACCATCATAGGGCGGGGTCGCAGCGAAAGCCATCTCATAACAGAGGTTGTATTTTCCAGCCTTGCAGGGCTCGCACCGACGGCACGGGATACCGGGCTCCATGGCAACCTGGTCTCCCACCTTCAACGTAGTCACAGCAGATCCAACCTTGGCAATGACGCCCGACGACTCGTGGCCCAAGACCATGGGGTCCTTCACGACGAATTGGCCGATGGATCCATGCTCCCAGTAGTGGACCTATAACCGACATGGGTTAGCGATGGTGGTCCAGACCAGGCTGCTCATTCTCGAGTCAGGCCCCTCAAACGGGAGAATACGTACGTCACTGCCACAGATACCGGTGTACCGGACATTCACGATGACACCATGGGGGTCTTTCAGCTCTGGGATCGGACGGTCTTCATATTTAACTCTGTGGATGCCCTCGAGGACAAAGGAGAGGTTCTAGGGATTGCGTTAGCTCCTCCGTCGACCTCCCACTCCGTCTGTGACATGAGAAGCTGCAGAAATTGTGGCATACCTGGGCGGTAGACATTTTGGCTGGGACTTGGGGAGGATTAGGAGGAATCAAGGAGATTCCGAAAGATGGAGGGGCTGTGGCGGGGAATATGTATGAGAAAGTTCGGGTGGAAAGTAACCAGGAAATGAACTGAGGGAGAATTCAAGGGTAAATTCACACCGGACGACTCAACCCAGCGAATTCAATGGCATGCAGCGAGGAGCCGAAATTTTTCTGGATCCCGATGGAGCGATAACGATGAGCTGGACGAGTGAACAGAGCGTAACAGCTGTGCTCCCCGCCAACTACTCCGCAAGGAAATTAACCGGACAGGGCTCGATTTAGCCGGAGAGTGGAATTCGTTCCACGGAGTAATGCTGCTTTGGGATGGGATTAGCCGATAGCCGATGCGTGTGGGAATTAGTATGGGAGTAAAGACTAGGAGGACTGAAAGATCTGAATGGTCATATGTCGCCAATGTGTGTCTGGATCAGTATATCCTCATGCTCATACTTGTCGTTCATCCCCCCGTTCGACGTCCTGGCTCTTAGATCTCGATTATGTAACCAGCGGGGGAGCCGCCAAGACCACCTGCCCTCATGAGGTAATCGTGCTCTCCCGGCCCGCCGAGCTCAAGCTTCCCCGACATCTCCATGTTCCTCCTGCTAAGGCCCTGCCTAACATCGTGATCATGGTTAGGCCCAGTGTCCTCTATCCCCTGAGAGGGACGCTCCGGCCTCTTCACCGGACGTCTACCAGCTCCCGGACAGTTGTTTTCCCGCGCTCCTCCGCCTTCCAGAACAGGTCCTTTGGAGCATCATCTCGGATCAATGCCGACGACAAATCGCAGTCGTTCAAGAACCAGCTGTATGAAAGTACTCAGCAAAGATTGAAGCGGGAGCGTGCAGAGCAGGAGCGGTATTCCCAATATCAGACTCAATCCCAAGGCGGCCGCTACGCCGCCTTGATGTTCGGTACGTCCCTGCTTCTCGTCCCGGTCCCGGTTTAGCGAAATTCTGATCTCTCTTCAGCGCTGGCTTTCTTCTCCACCGGTGCATATTTCCTAGGTTCGCTCAAACCCGCGAGTCTGCCGACGACCTCGACCTCGGCCCTCTATGACTTGAGCCCCCCACGACACAATATCTCCCAGTCCAACCTCCAGGCCGCCTGGGCAGATTTCGTTGAGATCCTGGGGAAGGAGAATGTCTCCACGGAACACGCCGACCTCGAGATGCACTCTGGCTCCGATTGGTCCTCCTACACGCGCAAATCGAACGAAATACCCTTCCTGGTCCTGTACCCTTCCTCCACCGAGGAGGTGTCGCGGGTCATGAAGATCTGCCACCAGAGGCTCATTCCCGTCACCCCCTACTCGGGCGGCACCAGTCTGGAAGGCCATTTCGCGCCCACCCGAGGCGGCGTCTGCATTGACTTCCGTCGCATGGATCGCATCCTCTCCCTCCACAAGGAGGATCTCGATGTGGTGGTGCAGCCCGCCTTGGGGTGGGAGGACCTGAATGAAGAGCTCTCCCACGAGGGGCTGTTCTTCCCGCCTGACCCGGGCCCCGGTGCGATGATCGGTGGCATGGTCGGCACGGGCTGTTCGGGAACCAACGCGTATAGATACGGGACGATGCGGGAATGGGTCCTCAACCTGACCGTTGTTCTCGCGGACGGCGCCATCATCAAGACTCGACAGCGCCCGCGGAAGTCCAGCGCTGGCTATGACCTCACCAAGCTCTTCATCGGCAGCGAGGGTACCCTCGGACTGGTGACAGAAGCCACTCTGAAGTTGACCGTCAAGCCTAAAAGCCAGAATGTGGCCGTCGCCAGCTTCCCGTCCATCCAGAATGCTGCGCAGTGTGTAACGCGCGTGGTCGAGGAAGGGATTCCCGTTGCGGGTGTCGAGATCCTGGACGATGTCCAGATGAAGTGCATCAACGACAGTCAGGCCACCAGCCGGCAATGGAAGGAATCCCCGACCATTTTCTTCAAATTCACGGGGACTCCGGTAGGCATCAAAGAACAGATCAGTATGGTTCAGAAGATCGTGTCGTCTACGTCCGGGCGATCGTTCGAGTTCGCCCGCGGTGACGAGGAGATGCAGGAATTGTGGAGTGCCCGGAAGCAGGCGCTCTGGAGTGTAATGGCTATGCGCAGAGGTCCTGAGGACCATGTCTGGACAACTGATGTCGCCGTCCCAATGAGCAAGCTGCCCGAAATCATCGAGGCAACAAAACAAGACATGACCAAAAGTGGTTTGTTGGCTGGAATCTGTGGCCATGTAGGTGATGGTAATTTCCACGGTAAGGACCCCGCCCTCGTCAGTTTGAAGGACCAGTCTCATTAATTTCGCTTATTAGCAATTATTCTTTTCAACGATGCCGAAAGAAAGACCGCCGAGGGCGTGGTTCACCGCATGGTGAAGCGTGCCGTCGAACTGGAAGGCACAGTTACAGGAGAGCATGGTGTTGGTCTCATTAAACGGGACTACCTCGAACACGAAATCGGAGAGTCGACGGTGGATGCTATGCGGCGGGTAAGATGCTTGATACATGACCTACTCTATACATACTAACAGATATGCGCTTAGTTGAAACTTGCTTTCGATCCACTTTGCTTGCTTAACTGTGACAAAGTCGTCCGCGTCCAACCGCCAAATCCCGGAGAGATCAAGGAGTGGTAATTGTGAATAATTTGATAATACCACGCAAATACAATACGGAGTAAATACCATTGGAACCTAGGTATCTAGGCAAGAATAGAATGACGTCGGTATGGAGCGCATTCTCTCATTTCATCCGTCCCACATGCAAGCCCACTTCATATCAAATACATAAGCGAAGTCTTGCGGCAACGACATTCTTTCAATAACCGTATCCACTCGAGCCACCATATCCTTGGTTATATCCAGACTGGCTTTCACCATAGCCGCTGTTGCCGCCGTAGCGACCCTCGCTGTACTCTTCACGCGCCCCATATTGGCGACCGCCATATCCTCCACCATAGCTCTCTTGGCGGTCTCCATACCGAGGCACGTCCTCCCTACAAACTAATCAGTACTGGGTTCACAATTGACTCATTCTGCCGCAGCCTGAGTAAAGCGTCCACTTACTCATACTGTCTTCTAGCCTCGTAGTTGGTGCTCTCCCGTCCACCGTAGGATGGCCTGCTCTCATAACCGTAACTAGGCTCGGAGTATTCACGGCCATACTCATTCCGCGACTGGATATCACCGGAATCATAGCGGGATCCAGCGTATCCACTGCCATAGTCGTTGCGCGACGTGGCCTGAGATCCATATCCAGGCCGGGAGTACTCGTTGTACTCACTGCTGTACTCATTCCGGGCAGGAGTGCTCTGGTACTCGTACCGCGACTCTGAGTACTGGTTGCCGTATCTGCTGCTACCGTACTCGTCACGAGAAGGAGTGCTCTGGTATTCGTAACGAGATTCGGAGTACTCGTTGGTGTATTCACCACGGCGCTGCGACTGGGTCTCATAGGTATCGCGTCGGGAGTATCCATCCTCATACTCACGTTGGTATTGCTGACCATAGCCTTCTTGTCTTCGGATTTCTTGATGATGGTGATGCCGTCTTGGCTTGCGTTCATCGCCAGAGGACTTGTCCTCGTCCGAGCTGTTGTCAGACTTTTCATCGTCAGACTTCCGCCTGTGTCGTCGTTCATGTTTCTCATGTTTTTCGCGTTTCTCATGTCTCTCGTGTCTCTCATGTCTCTCATGTCTCTCATATTCCTCGTATCTCTCGTCATGTCTCTCGTGCCTTTCATGTCTCTCGTGCTTCTCATGCTTGCCCCTGGATTCTGGACGGCGCTGGGGTCTGTCAGAAGAGCGAGACCCGGAATCGTCGAGCACCATTGAACCGACTTGGTTGACAAGTCCTCCAACAAGACCACCAAGTGCACCACCACCCGCAGCCTTGGCCGCCATCTTCCCAATTCCTGAAGTGTCAGGGATCTCGGACTTGGCAGACTTGCGCTGCCCTTTGTGCAGCGTGAGGGGCTTGCCACAGCCATGACCACAGTCCTGTACACCTTCCTTGTGGTTCTTGCCTTCGCGAACACCCCTGCGGGAAAGCTGTTCACGAAGCATGTCCTGTTCGCGGCTGCTCTTCTCCTGCCACCACTCCTCGACGGTACCAAACATGATTTGGCGGATTTCGTCAGCACCATTCTGACCGCGGTTACGGAGTGCCGGGTGGTGGAAAACACCCTGGACGATGCGATCCAAAGTTTCCTTGATATCCTTGCCTTCATCGTCCCAGCAATCCATTATCTGCGGGACCACCCACTTGACGACTTGAGAAGCCACTCTGCCCGCTGGCTCATTGAGGACGTTTGAGAAGTGATCCTTTGAGAGCATCGAGTGCGTAGGGTCGGAGCAGTCGTCATCGTTGAATACGATATGTTGTTGCTCTCTGCTGCTTTGGATGACTTCGGAGGAGCCGGTCTGCAGCTCAGTCTTGACCTGCTTGATGATAGGGAGAACATAAGGTGCAATGACCGAGAAAACAAAAACGTTCATCTGCTCCTGAAGATTCTCGATCAGGTCCGGGAGGACAGGGATCTTCTCAATTGCCTCGTTGATGGATTTAATCAAGTTATCGTGCCATTCCAGAACGGGCAGAATTTGCCGGTGTACGTCGTCCAGGTATCGGGTCCATTCCTCCGGTTCACGAGGAGAGATGTTCTGGTTGTGAGCCTTGGCATCCTCCGCCTGGGCTTTGAAATCACCCATCTTATCCGTTTCCTCATCGCTGTTACCGATCAAGCCTTCGGGGATCTTGCTAAGCAAGTCCTGAAGAAGACTATCAGAAGGGCCTCCACTCTCTGACTCGGAAATCACACCCTCGAGGGACTGGACCTCGGATTGAGTGGCCTTATCGGACAGTTCACCCATGACAGAGTGGAAGAAGTCCACCCCACCGAAAGTACCGGTGACGATGGGGTAAACTTCCTTACCTGTCCCGGAGAGTTCGATCCTGGTGTTGCGACCAACATGAGGGAAAACTTCCGACTCCCCTAGCTCGATAAGGCTCAGCTCGGTGTAGTTGGAATGGGCAGCATAGTCTTCTAGACAATGCAGGCCTGTTCCAAGAAGGCGCAGTGCTTCATGCAGGTCTTCTTTGTTGCCTGATCTTCCGTATTCGCGAGCCAACTGGATGGAACGGCGGAAGACCCGACGGACCAGAGCGGCAGATGTATCAATCCCCATGCCCTCGGAGGCAATATAGTTCTTCAGGCCTATACGAAACGTCATCCCCAGTCAGTAGCAGCCAAGTGATCGGTTTTGTGGTAGAGCGTACCGGTTCGGGGGTTGATCGACAGCTCGCGCTCCTCGTCCACGGGGCCTCTGAGACGACGGTCGTAGTTGCGGGCATCTTCTCCCTCGGCATAGCCGAGGGGGTTGTCGATATGCTCGGTAGTCTGATAGCATCCCAGGCGCTCCGTGGTCACCTCGAACTCTTGGGTACCATATCTACCAGCCAGTCAGTGATGGGACGAGAGTAATATCACGAGGGACAACGTACCCAAAAGTCAAGAAGCCCAAGACCCAGATCAAGATGCGAATGGCTTCGGCGCTGACATATTTGAGAGTACCAACATCAACGGCCTGACTGTAATCACGTAGCCAATTTCCGAAATAAACCCGCTGGACGTCCAACTTGCTGAACTTGCGACCACCGGCCACACGGGCCAAGACAAGGGTGAGGAGTGTGTCTTCGATGTCACCATGGCGCCAGTTCTGGCCTTCGATGCGTGCAATCGAAGCAATATTCCCAGCTCCAAAGGCGTGGGCCTGTCCACTAAAGGCAAACAGGACCACGAGGAAGATACAACAAGACTGAACGGAGAGCCCCATGACTAAAAAAAAACCTAGGAAGAATGAAGGAGCGAAAGAGGAGAAAAGACCAAGAGATGACAAGGGGCTTCGAATATCAAGATTCCTTCCTATGTGGTTGGAAAGGGAAGGAGGGGTGAGAGAAGAGATGGCCGAAAACTCAGGAGGGGAGGATGACAGTCTTGTACTCCTGCTGCCCCGCCATGCACATCTTTTGTCCAGCTCCAGCTGTGGGAAGGATGTACAGATGTACATCACCGGTGCGGTGGGGTGATTCGTCCTTCATCCACGATGGTGTCTCTTGGCAAGCGATTTAGCGTGTCTCTTGGGGTTTCGACGCCCCTCAATCTCTTGGCACGGCGACATTTTGCCAGGGCTGACGAAAAGATCGAGGGAGAAACTGCATCAGAAGTGTTTTGTTTATACGCCTGATGGCGGTCACGGGGTTTCCCAATGCGGTGATCCTGATGCTTCCCCGTATGTGTATAAAGTAACCTTGAATCTGCCTTAACCAGTTCATCAACAATGAGAGGCGGTTGCCGAGATACGGCGTACACCAGTCTCCCGTACGAAACAGCTGCGTTATCAATGATTAACCGACTAAATGGGAGGACATCACATCAATCTTCCCCATCAGGTACGACGGATACATCGGGTCGTCCCCTAGGTACATCCATGTGGATCGGTTGATGCCGCGGGTCTGGTGGCAAAGAAGACCTACCACGGAACCAAGGACACGACTCCTGCGTATATACAGACCAGGCATCATCAGACTAGACGAACCGGTCACAGAAAATGCTGGAATAAGTGGAGCGACTCTTCCACCCGCCCTATCGACAGACCTTGTCCATCACCTCGACGGGCTGCATATTGATCGACCTAGTCTGTTCCCATCCTCCCAGAAAATCTTTCGCGCCTATTCCCAGTAGTACGTAGCACTAGTGTCTACTACGCAATCGCTTGCAATCTCCAGAAACGATGATGGTTGGGGGTGATTAAGGCAAGCCATTCAATAAGAACGAGGAAAAATCCCGGCCCTCCGCATCCGTCGCGCCGGCCAACCTCCAGCCCCCCCACCCCTCTTTCTCCTCTTTTGTCTCCGTCACCCTCCGCCCTCATCTCACACACCCTCTCTCACCGCAGTTATCTGTCTCCCCTTTCCCTCCATCCGCCGAGCGGGCTCTTCGGATTTTCCCTATCCTCACCCTTCTCGTTCCCTCTTGTTGGAGTGCCCCAGGTATGCGTGGGGTCCGGATCTCCCGCAATCCGTCTTCATATGCTTCCCGGTCCCATCTATAAGCCGAAGCCCGATTTCTCGCTCTCAAACCGAGACTCTTAGTGCTGGACGCCCACCCAATGGTCCTGCTATAACTGGTCAGAATTCAGACTGTCCGATTTCGCACCGACAGACCCTGTTAGGTTTATTCAAATTCCCTGTGAGAACGCACGATCTTGGTGGTTACATCGGGCTTCTCGAATCTGCACCACTGCCCCTCAAACGCCGAACCAAACCTTCACCGACCATGTGTTTCCCTGAAGTCCACTGAGAAACGTTCCGCTGTGACAGGTATCTGGAAAGAACCGGTAACTGGCGGGGGAGAAAGGTGATCTCTTCACCCATTCCTATGGCACGCTTCAAGGATCCATTTGCTCAAGATCCACCGCGACCGACCGCGACTCAAAGGGCATCATCATTCCAATATCAACACCATGGTCAGTCGGTTCAAACGAAATCATCTGGTTTTGGGAATCCGTTGTCAGCTCGTTATGATACGCCAGTGCTGGTTCACTCGACTCGCCGTGTATCCGACTCAGGAGAAGAGCGCTTTCCATCATTGAACGTGCCTCGAAAGGCAAATCCATCCCAGAGGAAGATTCGAGGTTTTCAGGGTTCAAGTGGAGGCTCGGTGGATTCTGTTCCTGGCGAACAATCCAGCAACTCGGATCTGTACCCATTCACGGGTAGCTCGACTTTCCATACGTCGTCTGACCCCATTAGCAATTCGCCCAAAAAGGCCAAAGGCTCCCCAGGGCCAAAAGCACACATCATGCCTCTGCTGCGGAGAATATCCCGGGACGGCTCGCCATCTACCTCGCTCGACTTGTCGCGTTCATCGTTTGATAATGACGGTCTAGGAATATACACGAATTACGAAAGAGAAGGGCGGCCCAATGATCAATTTGCCGGCTACAATTACACCTCCCGAAAGAGCATGTCCGCGGTCCACCACCGGTCAACAAGTGGCACTTCTCAATTCTCCACCGGAAGCGGCTCCAGCAGGGGCAAACCTGGGTCTCAGTATGTCCATCCAATGCGCCAAGCCCCTCGTGCGTATACGCCCCCTCTGGGCCAATCGTATCCCGCGTCAATCTTTGAAAGCGATGACTCGGGCAAGGGAGACGCCGCGGATAGCGACGCAATGGCCCAATCCAACTCGGATGCGTTTTATTCTTCAGTTCGAGCCGCCTCGGGGCAAACGCCCCGATTGTCGTTGCAGATCCAAGATGGCTCCTTCACACGGTTACCGGGAACTTCACAAACAAATATCACAGGCCGTTCATCCTTTGGTCACTCCCGAGACAATGGGAGCGCCCTGGATACGGCTTCTCCCATATCTAGGCCTTCGCTAGATTTTGTGTTCCGGTCCAAGACACGAACAAGTATGGACCCTGTGTCCCGCGCCGCTACTGTGCAGGCCGCACGCCAAGCGTTCGAAGAAAAGGAGGCTGCAAAGGCCCGGAAATTCGAAGAGCAGCAGATGAAAGCAGAACAAAAACAGCACAAGAGAAAGGAGAGGCAGCATTGGCGGACGTCACTCAGGGATGATGAAGCTCAAGAACCATCCACATGGGAGAAGGAGTCCCAGGAGCCGACTCCAGAGATCCATCCTCCCCGTACCACACCCACACCACAGCCGATTGAGCCGAAGCCCGAAACATGGAGGTCACAGCCTAAAAATACGTGGATGCATTTTCTCACATGGCTACGAACGAGGATTTTCAAGCTTCGGAGAAGGATCAAAAACCTGGGCTGATACCCACCTGATCATTGCTATTATTGCTAGGGAATATTTGGAGTTCTGGTTGTGTTCTGTCTTATGCTGCAAATACACTCAATGTACATACGCTTGCTTAGTGTATCATTATATCACCAGTGCCTGGGTGGTCCTTTAGTAGTGGTCTTGGAGTATACGGCGTACACATTATGCAGCCCTGAAGTGTGATGCCGTCACGTGATCTGTTGTGGAAACTGCACACTTGGTCTATCTGCACCGCCCCCTCATGCTTTTCCTTTTTCGCCACCCAGAAACATTCTGCCACGGCGTTCCAAATAGCCTGCCGTACCTTTTCCCTGCCTCCTTTCCAGTCATTCAATTACGGCGTACAACAGTGACAACAAGTGATTTTGCGGAGGCCGCCCCGGAACGCCCCACCCGGGCTCTCTCGAGCTTTAGCAGTTCAGACTCCTCGCTGCGTTTCTTTCCCAAGGACGCACCTCCAATATCGGAGGCGTCTCTTGGTGAACGCTTCCCAACATGGTTTACGACTGGGATGGGAAAAGAGACATCTGCTACCAGATGTATATCAAGGATAAAAAGGCATTGGAGGAAATCATGGAGTATATGAAGAATGCTTATGATTTCTCGCCCAGGTGAGACATTTCATTTCATCTCTCATCAGATTGAATCTTCCTCCCATGTTCTATAGTCCGCTAATCAGTGAATGCAACAGTAAACGCGCGTTCCAGACCCAATTCAAACGATGGGGCTTTCCTTCGAAACAGAACCCGGCGCATAAGAATATGGAGCTTGTGGCCCGTGTAAAGCAGCTATGGGAGAAGAATACAAGCCAGCGCGATATGCTGCGAATATTGAACGACGAAGGATTTGAGATCAAAGAGCGAGAGCTAATGCGCGTGCGCGCCAAAAATCGCTGGTTACTCCGAGTCCCCAACGGCATGAAAGCACAATCAGCCTTGCAGAAAAACCCTGTAGAGGTTCCCGATGACGAGGGGCTGTTGGTGTTACAGCAAGAAGTCTACAAGAATACCGGTCCCTTCGAGCCCTCCGAACCCATCCCCGCTGACACACCAACCTCACAACCACCGTCGCCTGGCCTGTCGGCTGAGGTACTGGTGAAACGCAAAGAGCGTCTCGAGAGATTGAAAGCCGAGAGCGCAGAGCGCTGGGTGACTCGGAAACGCCGCCGTAGGACGCGTGGTTGGGCCGGGTTGCCCGCGGACCCTCCCGGTCCTCCGCGTTTCCCTTCAGAGACCACTATTGATGAAAGTAAAAAGTACCTCAACTTAGACAACGCTATGTACAGGCAAATCAGAGACGAGTTCCAGCGGATCTGCGAAGAGGCAGGATTCATCAAGAAGACAGTTGCCGGCCCCGAGAGATGGCAGGAGGCCAAAAATAAATTAATCCAGGGGTCGCCTCACCTGCAACAAGTGTTCTGGGAAGACCCTAACCATTTAGATGCGAAGACGCTTGCTCTTGATGTGGTATGTACAGATGTTACCAAGAGGATGAGAACTCTGGAGAGGCGAATGACCATTGCGGAGGCCAAAAATGCCCTTGGTATCAACCCGGAAGAGAGCCGCCAGATACGAAATGCTTTCTACAACACCCTGAAGGCCGACCATTTCACCAGTAAACTAGAGGCTGGCGATGAACATTGGAAAGAACTAAAGGACCAATGGATCAAAGATTCGGAGATCCTCCAGCGAATCCTTCCACCCGAATCGACAGATTTGGAGCACTCCACAAAACTGAAGGCTCTCGAGGTCCTATGTCGCGATGTCATGAAACGGCTTCGTGATGATCAGTCCAAGAGAGATTCTACCCGTAAAGCGTCAGTTAATCGGCTTCACGCTCATAGCCCTGACTCGGGCAGCCCTCACGAGGGTGCCAATTTCAGCAGCGGGATCACTAATGGAATCAGTACTCTTGCTTCTCAGGCCCTTGCAAGTGCGCCAGTGGCATCCGGTGATTTAGGTGATATACAAATAGACCCATCGCTTCTACAGGCAGCCAATGATACATCTTTTGCTACCGCAGGCCAGCATGATTCAGGGAACACGTTTGGATATGTGGATTCAATCCTTGAATCCGCTTTCCAGACCACCGTTCATCTTCGAATTCACCCCGACAGCCAAGTACACAGCGATTCCAAGCCTTGGGTTGAAAAATTAACAGAAAAATCCATTGGTGCATTACGACAGCTGGCGAATGCAAAATTTCCAGATTGCTTTGTTACAAAAGTTGAAGCCATCGACAGAGACATGGACGGGAATGAGATCCCATTCATGCTTGATGAAGATCACGAACTTGATACTTACTTGACCCACGTGCAAGGGCGTAAAGCGTCCTTCTCATTTTACCTTGGCTCGGTATGATCATTACAGCGGCTACTGTGTCAAAGGCCTCTGGGCTGCTTATCTTTCAGTTTGGGACCTTCTAGAAGATAATAAGTACGGTGTTATTCGAATGTATCGGATGACCTCTTACGCGAGACGACGCAAGTATATGTTGCTACCTTCAATATACCTAGGTACCTACACATAGGGCATTTGATACTTCACGATCCTGCTTGGTACGTAGATGTTAGTCAGAAGCATACGCCGCATCTTGCACCTTGGGGAGTGGCTTTGTCTGGATGACTCTTCTGCCCTCCAGCTTGACGCGTCGAGTTCTCATGCTAGTCCATTGGGATTAAAGAAATAAAGCGACAAGTCGATACTGATTGTCAGCAGCTAGACTGATTAACTCCAAGCCGCTGTCCCACAATCAAGCAGTCTGACGAACTTAAGTGACACAATGTCTACCTTTCGAAGAAATGAGGGTGCCAACATAAACCTAATACAATAGTATATTCTTAAATTCGCAGAAATAAATACGAGTTCATCGGCGAAATACGATCCGAGAAAGAAGATCCCTCAAGGAGACAGCAAATAGACATAGCCAATCTCATACAACATCAGCCAGACAATCAGAACCCATAGAACACAGCCCTCCTTATTTATACATTGAATCATCTAGGCTGATAGCACTTTTACCACATCTCGGAAAAGAATGCTGGTTGGGGGTGCAACAAAAGGTGCCTCGCGGAAAACATTCGCGAGTTGGCCTGTTGCAGACGCGTCTGTTCCCGGCTTGGTGGCGGATTCCAACAAGTTTTTATTCCAGTCTGCACCAGATTGGCTTCCAAATAGGCTTGTGAGCCCGGAGTCCAGCCGGTAGGCTATTTCCTGAGGCTGAGCAATATGAGGTACCTTCTGCTGACACCCGATCCTCCGCACATTGGCGCCTGCGTCAACAACAACATAATCTCCAGAATGTGGACCCGAAAGCAGTGCAAGTGGAGGTTGTGACAGCCTGTGCTTGAAAATCTGGGATAGCGTGTTTATGTCATACACTCGTATCTGGGTCTGGGACTTAGAAGGTTTCCCTGAAGCGCGGGAAGATTGAGTTGCAACGGCAAATGTCTGGGTCCTGCTGTTCACTGCAAGAAGCTGCGTGTTGGAAGAAGTATCTCCGATCTCTGAGATACCTGTCGTTCTCACTGAGTCGCCAACGGTGTCCCAAATCGATACTGATTTGTGTGTGGCGATAACAAGATGGCAGCCTAGGAACTCTGCCCCACAGAGTCGGCCCGGATATAAGCCAACCCTGCTGTAGCGGATGCTGCCGTTTTGAACGTCAATGAGGATGGTAAAGCCAGGATCCTCGGAAGCCTCCTTTTGCAGACAAAGGGCAAGCACCGAACCGTCTTGGGAGTAGCTTAGAGATGCAGCGCTGAGGCTTGACTCCTCCGTGCCTATATAGCCAGCCAAGTCAATGGTATTCCGGCATCTCCAGGATTCCAATGGCTCTGCATTTTCCTGTTTAAGACCACTCCGCTGTCGCACTGTAGGGCACCAAAAGCGCAAGACTGCATCTAATCCAACTGTCGCAAACTCATGGGCCTGAGGCCTGGAGGCAAGGTCGAGAACAGTTACTGGCCCTGTTTCGGTGAAATGAGGCCCGTCTATGCGTGAGACCAATTCCCACAATTTAGTAGCATTGCTCCACTTCCAGAACTTCAGGAATATCTCTGAACCTTCCATCGCGCGTTTGACTGATCCATGGTTGCTGGAGTCAAGTACACCGATATCTTGCTGATGAGGCGTCCATGAGTCGACTGTAGCCATCCACTTGCCATCGTGCGCCACATCCAGAAGGGTAACGTCGGGGGTATCAATTCTCGATCCTTCAGGACCAACTCTCAAGGTTGTTGCGTTGGTGCGTGCAAGCGCTTGCCGCGAAACATGACTATCGGTGCGGATATCATAAGTCTGTAGAACACAGAAGTCTGCCGAAGAAACGCCTTCGGATGAAGTGTGTTGACGGACAGGCACAGGCACCAGAAGATGATCGGGGTACCGTGGATGCAGGACGGCCGAGGATGCAGGGGATATTCTAGCTTTTGACCCATCAACCGCGGCAGTCGGGTTTTTGGGGCACAACTGCAAGCCAGTTATCGTCGCAAAAGGCTGCAGTTCTCTTGCGGATAAGACCATCAAGCTATTATCGGCTAACTTGAGGACATATGAACTTCCGTTGTCGGAGACAACTATGCTGCAGATTTGTGCCGAAAGATGGGGCAGAAATTGCTTTCTTCCCGTATCCAATTGCCATAATACCAGCACTGTCTCATGGCCACCCGATATGACATAGTTACCTGGAGCGGCATTGTCAGATACTTTCCCGCTCGTTCATTCTTTCGTTCGGAATTACTCACCATCTCGTGACCACCGCACTGCGCTTACAGGGTCTCGGTGCCAGTGTAACCGTCTCGGGTTAAGAGTTTTCTCGCCCTCTCCACCACTTCCAACCATGAAAAGACTCAAGATATCGTAGTAGACCAACATAGATCCACCTGGCTCGCCCAGAACAATATCAACAGTTTCAAGGGGCCTGGTTGCATGCTGACCACGAGCCTGAGAGGGCTGAGGGATACACCGTATATCGAGACAAGTGATGTCGACAGGCAACGCCATCTCTCTCCAACTGTATTGTACCCGGTCCGGAGTAGAGCTGGTAACACCAAGTAAAATGTAGTGACCACCATAAGCAATAACGACTCCACTACTTCCAGAAGATTTCACATGTTCAACTGGAAGTTCCGTCTCGAGGATCACAGAGCTCTCCGAACTTTCAACATCCAGATATGTCAGCACTACCTCTTTGATCCCGTCTTTACGACGTCGGAGAGACAATACGGAAATGGGTGCATCCGTTCCAGAGTCGCGCGAGGAGAGTTCCGCGGAGATCGTCTTTTTGCCGACTTCCCATCGTGCTACTTGCATGGCAGTCGACCAGTCCCATTCGCTCACGGTTCCATCCGCCGTAAAAATGTATAGACGCTCCTTTGTGGTTGAATGGAGGTTGTACCCAACGACGCGGTGGTGTGTGTTCAGCTTCAAAGTCCGGAAGAGGCGTGAAGTAGAGGCCGAGTATACATTAACACCATTGTCGACACCAACGATGAGATATCTAGCGGGAGATAAATGATCAGAATCTTATAAAATCAGAGATACGTTCCGACTTACTGCTCATCCGGGGTAAGCAGGGGGTCGATATGTGTGAACCTCCCTCCAACAGAGCTGGATAAGGACCAAGGTTCAGAGGATGCGGCGCTCTCTTCCCCAATCGGATCCGTCGCAATCAGGCCTGAATCCTTTCCTCTCTGAATGTCTAAAATCTCTCTGTCGCCAGAGGTGCGACGCCGCTTGGTTCGTTCTCTTTCGGTATGCATCTTCTTCTCTTCGATCGCATCACTTTTCCGTGAGCGCTTTGGATGTCGATTCGAAGGGTCAAGGCCAGGCATGTTGGACGAAAAACGAACTCAGTGCAAATCGTTGGTAGTTGAAATCCTGGCTAAACTGGAGTCTCGGAGGTGGCTCGTCAATTAGCGCATGGTGAGCTCACTATATCAGTGAGGACAAATACAAGAGTGTCTCAATGCTCTGAGGCCGCCTTTTTTTTTTTAATTTTCTCCGGCGGGATGGCAGAAAGTTCTTACGGCAGATCTTATCAGGGCGGTGTGGGCCCTCGTCCAATGACGGTCTCTTGCAACAATTATTTTTCGCTCTTCTATCCGCCAGTCGGTCCTCCGTCATTCAATCCCGCCAGAACCTGCGCATCATTTGCAGCGAAAACCAAAGCAAAAGCACCACAAGTCCATCCGCTTTTACTTCGAGCGCTGATATCTGAGCGGTGTCTAGAGGCAGCATTGAAAGATGATTATTCCAGTCCGGTGTTTTTCTTGTGGAAAGGTAGGAAAAATGTTCAATCCCTCACCGTCTTCCTTCTAACCTTCTAACACGTTTCAATTCTGTCTAGGTCGTTGGAGACCTGTGGGAGCGTTACCTGCAGCTTCTTGACGAAGGTATTCCGGATGGGTATGTTCGAAATTTGTCAATCCCCTTTGTCGCGCGAACCGTTGCTAAATGTCATGTCGAAGAGATGCTATGGACCAACTTGGCTGCAAACGTTACTGCTGCCGCAGAATGATTATGACTCACGTTGATCTTATTGAAAAATTGCTTCGGTAAGTGTTTTTTAGACTGTACGGTTCTGCTTGGAAACTAAGAAATTCAAGGTATAATCCTACGGAGCGTGAGCGCGCGAGATCTCAAATATAACACTTCATTGAAGCACATTACACCAATACATTCCGAACTGCGCTTGTCCTCTTTAACAAAGTGGATATCATCAATCATAATCGAGTGGCATTTCCGTTAGCAGCGATGGAGTATGAGGTGTGGATTTCGGCAACACTCGATCCCTTGCCATCATGTCTACAGGATGCAAGCAGTGTCTTCGATATTCAGTGTAGGGGATCCAGTCTACCGCTACCTCGCCGCTGCTGTTGGCCTTGAATATCACCTCGAGAAGAACGGACGACTGGCTCTGAGGAAACATCACGTCGCATCGGAGGTCTGTGCATGAGGGTGCTTCTTGTCTTTTTATGCAGTTTCAGGCACGGGCGTTCCGGGCAATATCACGGTCATGTTTTGGGCTGTTAGGTTTAACATTTGACGGATATAAAATTCTTTTCGCTAGTGTCGATTATGTGATACCTCTTAACCATAAATAGACTTGGCCACTTGTATGATGAAAGACAATGAGAGTAATAACCAGCCATACACCTGATAGGCACAGGGTACACTGACCGTCCAGTTACTGCGGAATGAAAACCAAAAAGAGGCAAGGAAACCGTGACTAATGAGAGACCAATCTTTTACTCCGCAACCAAAGCCCAACGTCTAAAGCCAACGGAACCTATAGGAATTTCCGGCGGACAGTGAATTGCTCGCCCAATCGAAATTCATCTTTCGGGTAAAGATGCAGACCTGATCACACTGTCGGCGCTTACGAGAGGCGATCTATACCCAAAGTGTGTAGCATAAAGGGTGAAAACATGGACCACAGTCCTGCCCTGCCAATAAACATGCTCTAAGTTGAGGTATCGACAGAAGCATGGGACGGTACAGAGTACCCACCACTTGATGCTGATATGCTCCGTACAGACTTGGGAGGTCCATGCCGCTGTCATTCATTCTCAAGAGTAGATAGGCACGTACCCACCAGAGCACCCAAGTAGCCATCATACCCATAGTAAGTTTGACTTTTGACGTTCTTGACAACAGTTGGATTTATCACTTTACAACATGTATCCACGCATTTGCTTTGTTTAATTCGTTGTGTCTGCGTTACACACCCAGCTCAGCCAGGATCAGGTGCGGGGTTCTCCTTGACCCCCTTAAAGGCCAGAAGGCTAACTAACCCGTAGTTTAGTACTTACGGACTTCCCCAATCCTCAGCAGAAAGCCATCGGTCCATTCCTCCGACTTGATTCTGATAATGGAATAATATACCCATTTTCTCGACCTCTATCCATTTCAGCATGATATTCAAATCGTCCAGGTTCGATGGCCCCCATAATGTAAGACCACAGCGTCCTATCTCCAACTGCACATGGTGTTGAACAGCTCAGGTCTGCCGATAAGACTTCTAATACCCTTCCCCTCCCCGAGATTGAGTCTCTACAAGACTCCAAACCCCGCGCGACAGAATCGGTTCGCGAAGAATTCAATAATGAGCAAAGTCACTATGCCACGAGGGAGACGTCTAGTAGTCTCCGAGACTCATCAGAAATCCGCAGTACAAATGCGCCGCAACCTGAACTTGTGGTATGTATTCGAAAGGCGAACATTAAACCCAAGCGAGGCGCATATGAAAGTCGCCATCCGACATCGCATGCATCACACATTGGTTGACTTTGCGTAATACAGATCGACTCTACAAGGGTGACCTATGACAGCCTCAACGAAGATGATGAGCCACCACAATCAGTCATACATGCACCTTCGGGCTTCAGCGAATTTGTGAGCAATCCATTCATAAGCGATGGAAGGGGAACTAATTCCCCTAGAAGGTGAATTCTCAGCAAAATACCCTTGTTGCGTCTGCGTCTCCTCCCCCGAGCTACGAGCCTCTTCCGGAAAGCAACATTCCCCTTTCAGATAAGCCCCAGGCAAATCACGAAAAGGTCTGCATCCTGCTAAGCTTATGCTAATTCATATGCTGACCGTATTGAAGAAAATCTCAAACGGTCAAATATCGCCTCCCCCGTTAACCACAACGATTGAGCCCATAATGGATTGGGCTGAAAGAGCAACTCCTCGTGCCCAAACGATGGAGGACTTTGGAAAGACCGTGACCGCCTCCCATACAGATTTCGCGGGTAAGTTCTGCTCCAGGATATCTTTATAATTGGACCCAGTATTAACTCTCTACCAGGCCTGTCAGAGAGGGTTCACCATAGTGCTTCCCTGACACATGAGGAAGTGTCATTCACAACAAATCAAGCCTCCGAAAGGTATTCTGACGGTGAAATCGAGGTCAAAGCGCTCAAGGTAGCTCTTACTGAATGCTGGTCGTTGTGCAACACTTTGGCCAGTTTAAGCGATATACATAGAGAACGGTCGAATTGGAAGACTGGCGCCCAAGAGAATACCTGGAAATCTTGTTGGAGACTGTGTCAGGAATTGTACAACAGCCAAGATCTCGATTATGACTCGCAAATCAACCCAACGCTCGATCTCTGCCGAGACTTCTGCCAGACACTGTTTGACACCAGAAGTCGTGATAATGAACTGGCAGATTCCATTCTGCGCGTTAGCTTTGAACTTAGCAACCATTTATACAACACCCACGATCGAACACTCCCTGATGCTTTCAGGGAGAGAACCCTGGATTTTTATATTACCCTGTGTCACCGTTTGATGAAACAGAGAAGTCAGTCATCAGAGTCAAACACACTGCTAAGTGCGTGCTGGGCGTTGGCCGAAATGTTATTCAGCATACGTCAAAGTAAAAGGGAGAAACGGCAGCTAGACGAAGAATTGCTCGGCTCTGCAGTGCAGGCTTGTTGGGAGCTCTGCGATATTTTTCGTGAAGGGTGGACGCGTCACAGACTAGTTGAGTCCATTGTTACACCGAGGCATATCAAGAGCTTGCGCGATTCTGATAGTGGGACACCTCGGCCTAGCCAAGCAACGTTTAAACAGACTGCCCATCATTCCTTACAGTCGAGCCACGACCCCAATGGCGTGGCGTTGGGAAACAAGGGAAATCCAGAGACTCCTACAACTATATTCGAAGAGACTGCCACCGTGTCACCCGACGATGCCCCTATTCAGAGCATATTCGTCTTAGGACAAGGTCCTCCCCAGTCGTCACATCGCAAATGGTCGTCTAACTCATCGAGCGCCTCAGGGCACACTCAATCGTCGGAGCAAACATCGTCGACGAATACCGTAACGACATTCAAAAATGACTCTAATTTGGTATGTATTAAAATTCTGGTCATGAAAGCTGCGTTGGATAGCGGCTTTCAACGCGGTGGACCCCAGAGTTTGTCATCATTTGTCAAGTCACTCTCTTCGGATGCCTTTGGCCCAATGTCCTGGCAGATATCACTGCTCAAGAACTATAAAAGACTCGTGGTATTTGACCCTGGGGTTCGCTCCATCGGAATTGGGACACAGGCAAGTGCTGTCGACATAGCCAAAGCGGTGCAGGCGATGGTACCGAGTGGAAGCCATTTATGGTTGCAAGACCTTTACCGACTTGTTTTTGGTTTCCATATCGATGAGGCAGAGGGCCGAGAAGAAATCATCCTCCATGTATAGGTAAGGTGTCAAAACTACAGATGAACGAATTTAGAGGCACTTTATTTGATAGGAATCTGACTCTGGTCTTAAGCTGCATACCTTATATCACATTTATTGTAGGGTAGTTGTTGGCTCTTTCGGTCAGAACAGTAGCTATATAAATCATGAAGAATTCGAGTCCCCATTGAACTTATCCTTAATGGATACCGGTAGAGCTGGATTATCATGGACGTTGAAGGCCGCTGGTTTCGCATTACCATACTCCTTTCATTATTTCTGGGTACATGTCTGATTGTAGGCATAACATTGAACTCCCGATTGGGAACATGCTTTCTTATCTGTTCCTCTGTTCTTTTGCCTCCTTACCTCTGGGGGCTCTAAAGATCCCTTATTATTCTAATATAGAAGGGGTAAGAACCAGAAATAGAAAATAGAAATATTATTATAAAAATAAAGAAATAAGTAAGCCGGAATTTCGGAATACCAAAAATTTCTTATCATTTCATAGGTAAAAATAAAATAAAAATTAATATTATACTCGGAGATCTATTTATTTTACTATCTATTTCTCCGATCCTATCTTAACCTAGTTTTTATACTTATAAACTATCCTAATATAAAGATAAGTTTTTCTAGTATAATATACTTTACTCTATTATTCTAGCTTTAGGATAGTTTATCTAGGCTTTTAATACTATAGAAAGAGTTTATTAGTATAAATTCTATCTATTAGCTAGTACTAAGAAAGATTAAATAATATACTAGAAATACTAACTATATCGTTTTCTTATTAATAGTTTATTAGATAGTTTTAATAGAGTATTATATATTTCTTATTTTCTATTATCTATTTATTAACTAAGATAGATATAAATAAGAATTTCTAAAAAGAGAACTTATATTATTACCTTTTTAAATACTTTAGAAATATTTTATATTTTACTTTAGTAGTAATTATATTAGTTTTAATTAATTTATAAGTAAGTATGCCTATTATGGAACTCTCGGGGTTCGGTATAGCTGCAGAAGAAATATCTAACTAATTCGATTTGACTTTAGATGTTCCTTACTGAATACTTGGATCTCTAGGAGGAACGCAGAGAAATCTAAGGAAGGAATAGGTAGAAAGTGAGAGATAAGTCAGAAGAATAGAATACACCTTCTTTAGAAACTCATGTCCTTAATCCTCAAAAGAATCATGGGGAAATAGGCCACATATATATATTGCAGAGATGTGGGCTGTGAATCTGAATAGAATGAAGGGTCTGAATCAGAAGGGGTAAGCATGGAATGAATAGTGAATCAGAATGGAAATAGAAAGGGAGTGAATGAATAACTTAGTATGGCACACATAGGGATGATCCAGTGAATAATACAGTGATTCAATAAGCAATGCAAAACATAAATAATCCCGAAAATAGTTAGTTGGAGGCATCAGACCATACGTCTGACAATAAGATATAATTTTATTTAACTAGAGAGATGCTATTTTCTTTATAAAGATTATATATTTTTATAGAATCGAAAGTTTCCAGGCATAGTATATATAAATTATAGAATAGGCCTACTTTCTTAGTCTTTATTACTGAGAGAATATTAAAATAAAATTCTAGAATATAGGCATAATCTTTTAGTTTAAATATTATTTTACTATTATATAGGCTTATAAGCTTTAGTTAAATAATTTTAAAACCTAAAATCGCTACCTACGTATCTCTAATTAAGATTTTTAATTCTTTTAGAGTATATTTACTAAAGGTAGAAAAATTATTACATATATAGTAATTTAAAACAGTATTAAAGATCTATTTTATTCGTAATTTAGATACCTCGTTAATTATTATAAAGATAGTAGTTATAGTATAGCTAAAATTCATTAAATTTAAGCTATTGAACTTTCTATATATATCTTAGTAGATTTTTCTAAACTTCTTATTCTAATTAGCTTAATTAAATTGTTCTAGAGCCTTTAGATCAGGGTTCTAACTATTAGGTCTTTTTAAATAGCTAATATATAGGTATTTACTAAAGCGATAGCGGCTATTAAATAGGGTTGTCAACCCGCACCGCAAATCCGCGCGGATTCTCTATCCGCACCGCAGCGGTGCGGTGCGGGTTTAAAAATCTATAATCCGCACGGATTTGCGGTTACCCGCACTATCCGTATAGCTTTTAATAGTAATTATAGTATTATATTCTATTATATTTTAATATATATATATTATATAGACGCTAAATTTTCTATTTTTTATTATAAAATCTATATATAAATAGATTTATTTTATAGTTACTATACTAAATATAGTAAAAATTATGCGGATAACCCGTACTGCGGATAATCTGTATAACCGCATTACTATAATAGGTTTAGTAGCTTATATAATATAGCTAAATTAGGTATAGTACTAGAAATTGCGGATAACCGTGGATAATCCGTATAAATTTTTTAGGAACCCGCAACCCGCGCGGATTATTTTTTGACCCTACAGATTGCACCCGACCCGCACCGAGTGCATCCCTACTATTAAATAGTCCTAATTTATATAAATATAGCCTTGGAGGTCAATATACTTAGTAGTTTAATTAATCTAGTTAGTCAGATCTGCCTATAAAGATTATATTTAAGATTTTTAATATTGAATTATTAGTTTTAGGGTTTAGAGTTAGTTTAATATAATCTCTAAGCTACTTAGTAATCTTATAAAATAGTAGAATTAGATATTTATAGTCTTAGTAAAATCAATTAATTTATCGATCTATATAGCTAAGAAATATAGCTAAATATGCTAAATAGTCTCGAGAAAATTATATAAAGCTTTACTTGGTAGATTTACTTTGCTAATATTTATTTCAGAGACTTTAGAGTATAGGTTCTTCTATCTAGTAATATAGTTTTTAAGCTAATAGACTTAAATATTAGATCCTTAAGTCTTAAGTTAATTATATTAGCTAATAATCTTATGTTTTCGTGCTTTATTCAATAGTATAAACTTATTTTTTAATATTTTAAGATTTTAGTAAGCCAAAGTAGCTCCTATAATAGCTTACTTATTTAAATAGCTTAGTAAATTCTATAGAACTCTCGGAGTTCGGTATAGCTGCAGAAGAATTCTAACTAATTCGATTTGACTTTAGATGTTCCTTACTGAATACTTAGATCTCTAGGAGGAACGCATAGAAATCTAAGAAAAGAATAAGTAGAAAGTATAGAACTCTCGGGAGTTCGGTATAGCTGCAGAAAAATTCTAACTAATTCGATTTGACTTTAAATGTTCCTCACTGAATACTTAGATCTCTAGGAGGAACGCATAGAAATCTAAGGAAGAAATAAGTAGAAAGTGAGAGATAAGTCAGAAGAATAGAATACACCTTCTTTAGAAACTCATATCCTTAATCCTCAAAAGAATCATAGAAATAGTCTACATATATATATTGCAGAGATGTGGGCTGTGAATAAGAATAGAATAAAGGGTCTAAATCAGAAGGGATAAGCATAGAATAAATAGTGAATCAGAATAGAATAAATAGGGAGTAAATAAATAACTTAGTATGGTATGTATAGGGATAATCCAGTAAATAATACAGTGATTCAATAAGCAATACAAAATATAAATAATCCCGAAATAGTTAGTTGGAGGTATTAGACTATATATCTGACACACCTCCCCAGTTTCTAAAGATATTTAGAAACTGTAAATTATAGATATATAAGGTTTAGCTTACTTTTATATAGGAATCCCATAGAAAAGTAAGGTAAAGGTAAGAGATAATTTAAATTAAATAAGATATGTCTTCCATATTTAGCTATTTCATGAATTCTCGGTGTTTTGGCCTATAGAGTTATTTGGTAAGACTATCTACAAGTATCTTATTGGTAGGTATCCATTAAATCTGAATAGATTGATTTTGGACCTCTTAGCGAAGCTAGTAATGGTAAATATCTATATACTTTAATTTTAATCGATATAGTAAATAAGGCTTAGTAAGTAGGTCAATGGTCTGCTTATTATTATACTGAATAGTAAGTTACTATTCTAGATCGAATATAATGGCTTTGAAGAACCGTTTCTACTATAAAAACTACTTACTAGCTGTAGATATAGCTAGGAATTCAGCTTTGGTGGTAGAGAGTATTATTATCTTCTACTTTCTAGTACTCCAATCGACTAGTCCTCTATAAAGACTAAATATATAATCTTCTGAAGACTTTCTGCTTGTAAAATTAGTAAATATAGCATCGCTGGTAGCTCTAAAAGGTGGTATAGAGCTTAATAAAGTCGATTCCGATAATTAAATAGCTGGTTCAGGTCCTAAATAGCGAATTATATAGAATCGAGTTCTATATAAAAATATAATAAGATAGTTGGCTACCTCTATATACCTCGCTATAGGCTTTAGTAGAAATTATAAGAGCTTTTAGCAAGTATATACGTAGTCAGGTCTCGATATAATAATTATATATAAAGTAGATCCAATTTTCTGCTAATAGAGATAAATTTCTTTTAAATCTAATATCTGCTTATTAATAAAATCAAGGTTTTTAGCTAGTAAAGGGGTGGTAGAAGGCCTCCGATTAGCCAAATTAAATTAGTAAGTAATTTTTTTAATATAATCTGCCTGAGATATCTATATTTTTTGCTTTAGGCGATCTCTATAGATCTTTATATTTAGAAATTAAGTTATTTCTCTAAGATCTTTTATCTGGTAGATTGTACAGAGGCGTTCTTTAAAGAATCTAACCTTTTCTACCTGATCTTTATAAAAAATAATGATTATATCATCGACATAGATTATTAAAATCATATAGTTGTTTGTATATAGGCAGGGGTCCTCTGGTATAGGCTCTAGGCCTAGTTTTCTTATTATATCGCCTATTTCTCTCTGCTAAAGCAATAGAGATCGTCTTAGTCTATATAGGGCCCTATTCAATTGGAATACCCTATTTTTAGGACCTAGGCTAGGTGGGGCCTGCACATAGATCTTCTCGTCAATAGGGCTATTTAAAAATGCATTTACTGCATCTAGTTAAATAGCCTCTAGGTTAAATACAGCGGCTAGGGCTAGTATAACTCATAGAGATCTAGATCCTAGCGTTATAGCTCTTATATCAAGGTTACTAAGTGGCTAAAAGTCTTCTCTCGCGCATATTCTTGCTTTAAATTTAACTAAATAGCTATATTAATTAAATTTATATGCAAATACCTATTTTAATGGTAGTATCTGATTAATAGAATCAATAGCTTTAGCCGGTAAAGCAGTCCATATCTTCATATTATTTAGATGTTAGTATTTAACCTCTGCTGCATGGATCCATTTATTTTTAAATAGACTATTTACTGCATCTCTCTAATTCTCTAGTTTTGGAGGCAGGTCAGTTATATATAGTTTCTTTTGGCCAAATTAAGATGCGTAAAATAATTGAAAACAAGGTCTTTTTAATACTTCTAGCTCTGGTGAAGGTGATCTTTGCCTCTTTAGACTAATAGGCTCTATTAAATCATTATATTCACTAAAATTAAATTAGCTATTATCAATAATGACCTCTGGTGCTTAGTCTGGTAAGCTATTTAGTAAATTGGATAGTGAGTCAGATAGATCAGATAGTAAATTTAATGGTTTAAATCTACTATTATTAATAATGACGTCTGGTGGCGGTGGAATCGGTAAAGCAGGTAGTAAATTAGGCGGATCTCCGAGTATAATATTATTTTCTACTTCATCTGAATGATCTGAATGATCTGAATGATCAATATCATCATTTTGAGCCTCTTCTAAATTGCTCGGTAGGCTCTCTGTAAGATCAATTACATTATATTTATTATTTTCAGAGCTTAATTCAATAAGCTTAATAATTTCATTGATTTCTGCATTATTTAGGGCCTCAATTTCGGGTTCTAAGTTAGGATCTAAATGACCTATCTGCCTAGAATCATCTTTATAGACTTTTAATTTATCAAACATGCAGTCTCTCGCGGAAATAATTCGTTTTTTAGTAGGAATCTATATTCTCTATATATTTGAAGCTTAGTATCCTACTAGATATCCAATTAGGGCTCTCGATTAAAGCTTATTGAGCCGTAAAATACTTATAATTCGAGTATAGGCTCTATAGCTATATCTTAGGGTTGTCAACCCGCACCGCAAATCCGCGCGGATTCTCTACCCGCACCGCACCGCTGCGGTGCGGGTTAGAGAATCTATTATCCGCATGGAGTGCGGGTTCTAATAGTAGGATCCGCATGGTTTGCGGGTAACCGCGCGGGTTAAAAAATGCATAAAAATACATAAAATTCACTAATTTTACATAAAAATTCATAAATTTCATTATTTTTATGCATCTATGGATTTTTATGTAAAATTAGTGAATTTTATGTATTTTTATGCATTTTTTAACCCGCGCGGTTACCCGCAGTAAATCTATGCGGGTTGTGGTGCGGTGCGGATTATATTTTTAAGAATCCGCAACCCGCGCG